>NW_026099683.1:29486-34752 GCF_025091365.1 Daktulosphaira vitifoliae | reverse complement strand
ATAAAAATGTATATTTCTGAATCGTTCAAGTTAAGTTTCTTAATTAAGTGATTAAGAACAAACGAAAGTCTTCCTTTTTCTTGTTACATCTTATTTTAGGTATTGACTATTGTTAAGAATTACGTAAAAAATAAAAACTAGTTTTCAAGAATTTTTACTTATTTGTTCGTGTAGCCGACGCTTGTCGCACATCACAAACCGTTGTCATGATTAACGTCTTCAGCATTTCAACGCACACGTACAGTTGTCTATCACTGCCATTATTCGCCATTATATTCTACGTTAAACAGATAAGTTTTAATTGTTTGTCTTATTTAATTTACATTCTTTCTATTTTGTTTTATGCCTCTTCCCTGGCTACTAGTAATAAGAAAACATCCCTATCACATTAATTTTTAATATATTTATTGAAGATTTTTTTATAAATTTGTTTTATAATTATTGGATATGCGGTTAGCCGGCATCTACCAGTTGCCCCCTCTCTCTCACTCCTATAATGATCGTAAACAAACTTATGGATGGACGACTGTGTAGTGCGGTGGTACACAACTAGGAGTCCTATGGTATAACTGCCTTGTACGAAACAACGATTTTGGTCGTTGATTTAAAGTTAATTACACAATTATGACGTGATGCATATTTAAAAAATCACCTTGTATAATTTTAAGTCGAAAACATTTTTTAAATTATTTTAGATTGACTTTGTTGACGCAAATTACAAGTGTATGTACAAAAACATATTTTTAATTTATACACTTGTTTTTTCAATTAATTTACATATTAATGTACATTAAAGAAGGCTGTTTTTTCGCAACATTATCGAAAATTGAACTGATAAAAATGTTGATATGATTTTTAATTAAGTTTCCATAATTGAATGATTAGTTTCTCTAAAACAGTATGTTGCCGACAAGGCAAACATCTGAAATATAATCAATAAATATTTTGAAATAGTTCTTCCAGTTTTCAAAAAGTTATTACAATAATAAATTAAAATTAAAAATTGGGTCATTTTACATTATTATAGGTATCAAGAGGAATTTTCAAAATTATGGAGTTAATAGCTTCGATTAGATACGTTTTGNAATTTTTAAAATTATGGAGTTAATAGCTTCGATTAGATACGTTTTGTGATCTACTTACGTATTGTTGAACCAAATCAGTTCAATAGCGTAATAATATACAACATTAGGGTGGATAAAAAAAAGTCGATCTTCAAAATTTTAATGATAACCATTTTAACTTTATTTTATATATT
The DNA here is from genome assembly GCF_025091365.1 of Daktulosphaira vitifoliae. Classification (NCBI taxonomy): domain Eukaryota; kingdom Metazoa; phylum Arthropoda; class Insecta; order Hemiptera; family Phylloxeridae; genus Daktulosphaira; species Daktulosphaira vitifoliae. The sequence goes on along the minus strand of NW_026099683.1, from coordinate 33,494 downwards.
AATATAGGCATTTTGAGAAAATTTGAGATTTTTTAAAAAAATTTTCTAGTGGCTCAAAGTGTTTAACGTCATTTTATGGTATAATTCTAATAAGTTTCAAGTAAGCTCAATTTTTCTTTTTATGTCGTTTTGCTGATATTTATGTATATTATTTCGTTTACTTCGTTTATTTTTTTAACGGACGTTAGTCCAATAACAATTTACATGGGTTTATAGTAAGATACAAGAATAAAAAACAATTTTATATAAATGCGAAAAAGTATACAGTATTATGAAACAAACTATTATAATATAAATGAATATAAAAACTCAGAAAAGTTCACTAAAAATACAAAAAATCATTTAAAAAAATCAAACAAATATATATTACCAGCTGTCATCAAAAGGTTTGCAGGGGAATTTAAAATGTAATTTTTTTTTGAGAATTGAGGATAAAAAGGTTTAGGATTTCTAGTATTAATATTATTTATTTTTAAATTAATTAATGATAGGAGTTCCGGACAATCAATGAGTCCTAATAATAATTTATGTAAAAATTTTGAAATCAAAAGCATTCGACGTTCTTTGAGTGTATTAAAATTAAGGTAATTAAGAATGCTGTCATAAGAGCTATGGGGAGGTCTGTGTATGTTAAATTTAAATGAAATAAAACGGAGAAAATTATTTTGAACAGATTCTAGTGCGGTGTTTTGTTTAGAAGTATTGTTTAACCAAATTAGAGGACAGTATTCAAGATGGGAACGTACAAGGGAATAAAACAGAATTTTTAGAGGAACAGGATCTATAAATGAGCCACAAGTGCGTTTAATAAATCCCAAATTACGCATAGCTTTATTTCTTATCATTTCTGTGTGAGGGGAGAAATTTAATTTAGAATCAAAAATNGTATAGCTTTATTTCTGTGTGAGGGGAGAAATTTAATTTAGAATCAAAAATAACGCCTAAATCTTTAAATTGAGAAACTAGCTCGATATTTATATTGGAAATAGAATAACAATAATTAATTGGGTTTTTTATTAGGTAAAAGTGCATAAATTTACATTTATCCACATTTAAAAATAAGTGATNTCAATTTACATTTATCTACATTTAAAAATAAGTGATTTTTATTACACCATGTGAGTAAGTTATTAATATCTGATTGTAAACAAATAGCATCTTGTTCAGATTTAATTATTTTTATTAATTTAGCATCATCAGCAAACATAAAGATATTAGAGTTCATTATAACATTAGGCAGGTCATTAATAAAAATATTAAATAGAAGTGTAGACAGGTGGTCTCCTTGAGGAACGCCTGAAGGGACTGGGAAAAGTGACGATTTGAATTTGAGGTATTTAACAATTTGGGAACGGTCTGAAAGAAAAGATTGGAACCATTTAAGAAGTGATCCAGAGAAACCAAAAGATTGTAATTTTTTAATAAGTAATACATGATTAACTTGGTCGAAGGCTTTGGAAAAATCAGTGTATATTATATCAGTTTGAGCATTAGATTTAAATGACTGAAGTATTAAGTTTTTTGTTATGGCTAAATTATTACATGTTGAGCGTTTTGGTATAAAACCGAATTGATTATTTACTAGGACTGAGGAGCAAAAATTGTTAAGTTTAGATGAAATTAAGTGAGAGAATAACTTTGGGATTGATGATAATTTTGAGATTGGGCGATAATTTGAAATTAGTGAAGGATTACCCTTTTTTAAAATAGGTGAAATAAACGACGTTTTCCAAAAAGATGGATAGGTACCACTAGCGAGGGATAAATTAAAAATACTAGTTAATATCGGTGTTAGGATAAATCTACAATTATAAAGGAAAATAGTAGGTATCTCATCTGGGCCTGCAGTTGAACTTAATTTTAGGTCAGAAATCATATTAAAAACCTCTAGTTCAGTAACAGTAATGGAATTTAAATTTAAAGTAGAATTTAAATTAGGGTTATCTATATTTAAAGAGGGGGAATTAAATGTTTGAGATGAATTACAATAGGCATCAGAGAAGTATTTACTAAAAAGCTCAACGATATCAGCACCATTTTCGGCAACTGATCCATTTAAGGAAAGAGAGCAAGGTAGAGCATCATTATTGGTTAAATAATTAATAAATTTCCAAAAATATTTTGGATTCTGTTTAATCGAAAACTGGACTTTAGTTATGTCGTTTTTGGGATCTAATTTAGCATTTCTTTTGCATTTAGCTCTAATATGGGAGAAATTAATATAATCTGACATTTTGTTAGATTGTTTATAAACAAGGTGAGCAATTTTTTTTTCTTTTACTAATAATTTAAGCGAATTGGAGTACCAAAAAGGATATGAATTATTATATATACGTTTTATATGGACATAATTATTGATTGCTTCGTACAAAATATGGTAAAACTGAACAACTGTTTCATTTATATTATAGGATTTTAAATCAATAGTGGAGAGTGAATCACCAATAAATTTAACAATTTCGATGTAATCACAATTATTAAAATCATAAATTAAATCATGTGTAGTTTTTAAGATTTCATATTGTTCAAAATTTAGTGATATATTAAGAGCCGGGTGGTGTTTATCAATCGGAATTAACGGATCAGGGTCATTATCGACGGTTATGTAAGCATTAGATAAGACTAGATCAAGAATGACATTGCTGTGATTGCGTATAAAATTAAATTGATTAAAATTATAGTGTGATAGCATGCTAACAAAATAAGAATCGATTTGAGAATTACAAATTAATGGTAAAGAATAAAATGACCAATCTAATAAGGGTAAATTAAAATCACCTAATAATATAAATTTGGCTTTAGGATTAGATAAGTAAAGTTCATTAATAGATAGGAAAAATTGTTCATAAAGAGTAAGAGGTGAATTGGGCGGGATATAAATACAGCAAATAATAAATATATTAGCTCCTAGTTGAACTTGAATAAAAATCTGCTCAATACATTTAACAGTAACATTTAAAATTTTACAAATTATATGAGATTTAACAGCAATAAGTACTCCACCACCCTTAGATAAATTACTTGTGAGAACATTTCTGTCACATCGAAAAACATTATAATTTTTAAAGCCTAATTCCGAAGAATTTACATTATTTGTGAGCCATGTTTCAGTAAAGGTAAAAATATCTAAAGATGACAATGGAATAAATGAATTTAATTTATTTAATTTGGTATTTATACCACGAACATTTTGATAATATATTGATAAAGTACATTAAGTACGATTTAGTTTTTTGGATTATTAATAATAGTTGAGTTACCTTTAATATATTTAATAATAATATTTTGTTCACCATTGTTGCGACGAGATTCGAGTTCTTGTCGTAGCTTTGACATCTGTTCACGCTGTTTCATAGTGCGATCCGAAGAGAATCTTATTTCTTTAAATTGATTTGAAGAACGGATTTTGGATTGCGCTCGTAAAATGTCAAATACATTTTTAGTATCGTTGAACGTGATTTTCAATGGACGAGTTCGAGAAGAAGGGTTGCCCAAGCGAAAATNAGTGGACGAGTTCAAGAGGAAGGGTTGCCCAAGCGAAAACACCTAACAAGTTGGATTTTTAGTTCCATTTCATCAAGAATTAATTTCATTTGGTCACTATCAGGTTTAGTTTCAGTCGGTTCGGGTAAATTGAACAGAATAATATTATTTATTCTCGATTGTCTATCAGCAATTTCGTTAATTATATCAAAATGGGTTGTATTAGATGTTGATGTAGCATTCTGTTCAAAATTTTTGATCTTGAGCTCGAGTTGAGAAACCTTATTATTTAATAGAATATTTTCATCAGTTATTTTTTTTATTTGATTCAAAAGATCGTCAAAACGATTATTGAAGTTTTTTATTGTTTTATTTTGGTCATTGAACGATTGAATCAACTTATTCTGCGTTGATTTGATCTCATTTAATGTTTTTGTTATGGATGCAAGTTGCTCCTCCATAATTATAAGAGTTAATAGTTTATATGATTTTAAAAATTAATAGCGTAAATAGGAATACGTATAT
>NW_026099683.1:29014-29380 GCF_025091365.1 Daktulosphaira vitifoliae | reverse complement strand
TAAATGGGGGAAACCTCCAAAAAAATTACAAATTTAAAAATCGCTAATTTTCGAAATTTTTAAAATTTTTTTTACTTAAAAGTGCCATAACTTTTTCAAAAATAAACATATCAAAATAATTCTTTTTTATATAGATGCATAATATCATTACCTTTCATTTGGTATATTTTTTTCATAAATTTAACCCTTAACCTGCCCACAAGAGGGGATTTAAAATGACAACTTTTTCACAAAAAATTAACTTTTTCAACTTAACTTTTGAAAATGTTCCGGAAGGTCTGACACTTTTATATATATCTTAAATTAAAGCTAATGTAATGTACTTTAATTTGAAAAAAAAAAATTTGACCTCTGGACTTGTCTTCA
>NW_026099683.1:20721-28694 GCF_025091365.1 Daktulosphaira vitifoliae | reverse complement strand
ATCAAAGTTTATAAAAAAAATACGATTTTTTAACTTTATAATGCTATAACTTTTTGAAAGATGTATGGATCAATATAATTCTTTTTTTTATAGATGCATGATGTCTTTACCTATCATTTGGTATATTTTTTTTATAAATCTGACTTTTTAACTGCCTACAGGAGGGAATTCAAAATGACAATTTTTTCACAAAAAATTGACTTTTTCAACTTAAATTTTGAAAGCGTTCCGGAAAGTCTGACACTTTTCTATATATATTAAATTAAAGCTAATGTAATCTACTTTATTATGTAAAAAAAAAATTTCGGACTTTATTTTGTCTTCACGGTGAAAATGGCTACCAAATGCTATTATTGTGTGAAAATTCTCGATTTTATTTTTTACATTTTTAACTTTATAATGCTATGACATATTGAAAAGTGTATGGATCAACATTATTTTTTTATGAGAAATAATATTTTTTAATAATCCTTTTTTCATTCGACATACTTTATCTTAATTAGGATATTAATAATGAACTAGCAGATCATGTAGCTTTTGGAATAATCCACCAATTTTTTAAAATTAAACACTATCTAAAGATTTGCATCGAAGCGTTTTTTTTTTGATAGTGATTTTAATCACTGTCAGATATCATTATACTTGATCCATCTATACCACGTCACCACTGTGCCGCGACCCCCCTGTGCTGGGTTTTTATTGTTTTATTTTGGTCATTGAACGATTGAATCAACTTATTCTGCGTTGATTTGATATCATTTAATGTTATTGTTATGGATGCAAGTTGCTCCTCCATAATTATAAGGGTTAATAGTTTATATGATTTTAAAAATGAATAGCGTAAATAGGAATACGTATATGTTTGAGGTAAAATTAAGATACCGTGTTACCGACCGTTAAAGTCTCCAGAAAGTAAATAAAAACAGCTGATATTAGGTAGAATGAATCGATGTGATAAGAATAAATAAAAATGAAAACAACCAACTTGTATCCATGTACAGTATTAATCCAAAGAAAAACTTTGGTAAACTTAAGGAAAGATTGGTTTAATTCATTGAAAACATCGGTGTTTGCTTTATGTAGGTAGGTAACTGAGGTACACTGCACAAAGGTAAAAAATAACGATATAACTGTGAGAATTTAAAAAAGTTTAAAAGAGCTATGTTACACCTTAAATTGTGTTATCACTTTTTTGTATATTATATTTTGTATATTTTGTATATTATAAGTAGAAAAAAATTCTTCACTTATCTTAAAAATTTATACCTTTTTTTATAATTAATAAATAAGCTAAAATATACGATATTCTTTAATAAATGACGATTGTCTTTACATTCTTTTCAAATATATTTTTTTCATTAAACAATTCATTTTTTATTAAATACAATAGCATCTGTCAAAACATTACTATATAATTCTTTATTTATATTCACCAAGCTATTAGAAAATCTTTAATAGAACTATGTCTGGACTAGTTGAAGCAGGCATTAATTACCAAACACTTAACTTATGATTATCACTGTCTATGATGCCTACAAACATAACACAGTAGTTGTTTATCTAGTTGTTTTTCGATTAAACTACATGCACCGTTAAGTCTACCAGTGTTAGAAGCTGTAGTATCAAAACATATCATATTTATGCGTTCAATCAAGTTCCAATCAACTAATTGTTTAATAACAGTATTGAGATTGACCAGTAGATTCAATAACTTTGGCATTCGCAGAAGTTTAGTATTAACATCGCCAGAAACTAATATCGCTAAATGCTCAACGCAATATTTTTTGTTTTCTGACGGCAACATTTTCCCGTCGCAGTGAATCATTAAAAAAGTATCTGGTTGATTGGAAATACAATCTCTCTGAATTGAATCTTTACTTATAGAAAAATGATTAATATTTTTATCAGTAAAAGTTAAAGCAGTCGCCAAAATATACGTGGCAATATGGTTAGAAACTTTTGTTCTATCTAACGTTGAAGTCACTTATGTTGTTAAAATATTACTACGCAATTTACTTGTAGTGGCCGATCGAGATGACATTCAAAATCTGAACAACTAATATATTGTAAACTATCGCCAGCACTTTTCTATTTTTAACAGAGAAATTCCTTTTTGGTTTTTTTAAACTTTTTCCAGTGCATATGGAGAAGTTTTATTTGTGAAACGATTTTACATAGTTTTATTGGGGTATTAGTTTTTGACCATACTTTGAAAATATAAAAAATGAGCTAAAACAGAACCATTTGATGGAAGCTGTTAACTAATGTTTTTTTTGACATAATCATAAGACGATTAGTTTTGGTCTTTGAGTTTTCCATTAAAAACTAAAATTAAATTGAACATAAATTTTACTATAAATTCATGTTATAATTACCATCACAATGTAATGCAATATATTGATTAAAAATTAAATTAATGGCATTTTACGTAAAAAAAATTAGATGTTAAGGCTTAACTTACAATTTATATTAAAATTGTATCAGATTTAAAAAGTTATATTATTTCAATAATTATATGTTTATAAACTATAATTATATCAAAAATCATTTTTATTACTACTATATGTGAACTATTTTTCTTTACCTAATATTATAATGATCACTAGAACTAAAATCATTAAAACTTGTGACTTCACAAAGTTTGCTGATCACAACTGATAGATGTTAAATTGACATTAGATTAAATTCGATAACATTATTATACATCATTCAAAATTACACATTCTCTAGTATAATTAAATATGCATAAAGTGAAATAGTTACGGGACTTCAATAAATATGAATTTTTAACATACGAGTTATCAATAAAACCTAAAATGAATTTTTTTTTTCATAATTTCAATTAAATTTATATCAATACATAATTTTATCTTAACCTAAAACTGTATTCTTATATTATATATTACATTTAATAAAAAATAAATATTTGAAAAGTATGATAAGATATTTGTTATTTATTCATATTTTCAAGATTATCGTATTAATATTACATTAATAATAAAAAAAGGTTCAAGTCTTTAAGATAAGTGAAGCATTTTTTTTCTTCTAGTAATATACATAAATATCAGCCAAACTGCATAAAAAAAAAATTAAGCTCACTTGAGACCTACTTGAAATATAATGACGTTAATTATGATATCCTCGTTATCAATTTTTGACTAAAAATTTTGAANGTTAATTATGATATTCTCGTTATCAATTTTTGACTTAAAACTTTGAAATTAAAAATTTGTATTCTACTGTAAATATCAAACTATTTTGGTTTACTAAACATAATATTTGACCAAAAATTAGATAATAGAGACCAGTTTTTGGGTTATTTTTGGTCAAAATACTAAAAACACGTTGAGCTATCAGTAAAATTTTTTTTAAAGATCTCAAGTTTTCATAAATTGCTTAAAATAGTGTATAAAATAAAATTAAAATGGTTCTCTTTAAATTTCGAAGATTGACTTTTTTTCCATTCCATTATTATATATACAGAGTATTTCCTTAATTGTACCTCACGAAATGTCTTCAAAAATATTAGAGCCAATCATTATATATTTTTTTAACAATAATGGTTCTTTGTTGAGTGCCTTGCATGAAAAATAATTAATTACGCTTGTCGCCCCTAAACTTTTACTCTTTTACCATTAAAGATTTAATAGTTATTAAAACATTTTATGATAACAAAAAAATATTTAAAAAAAATATTTTTTGATTTAATAAATCTGATGATATAAAATAAATAGGATGGTCATTGAAAAACGGAATTTATTTCGCTTTGGGGTACAAGATATACATGTTTTTCTGTATAAAACAGTTCAATACAAGTATGATAATTGTTAAAAAATTCTAAACTAATTTCAATTATATGATCTACTATTTTAATTACACCACTTTTTAAAATATATTTTTGTATTTGAATGCAAAAATGTTAAGGTATCCCAGGAATTATTTATAGTCAATAAATTGTATAAATAAATGAAACATGTTATAATAACGCCAAAAAACGATTTAATTTTTTTACAGAAATATATTATTAATAATACATAAAAAATATTTTTTTATAATTTATTTGTACAGCATTATTAGATTAAAATGTAGATTAATCATTAACAACATTATTTGATTACTTAAAAAAATTAATAAGACATATTCTTGCAATTCATAAGCTGTTTATAACTACAATACTATAAATAATAAAAATATAATTAATATATATGTAATTAATTTATAGTCAATGGTCAATGACCATTTTTCATATAAGTAATTGTCACAATGATATAAATATAAACATTTTTCAGTAAATTATGATAAAACTGTTTACAATATTATGAGGGTATGGGCAAATTTACGATTGGTCCAAGATGATTTTCTTGATTTAAAAAAAATATAATAATGAGTCATCAAGTTAATTTTCCCTTTTAAATATTTTTATTCATATATTTTTTTTAATTATTCGGTAGACCAATTAAAAACCATTCAAAAATTTTTAAGGTGACACTACATTACTCCCTATTTATTAAAAATATTTCTATATATATAGATTTACATTTTTAATGAATTACCTAAATTAAGCTAAGGTATGTCAACTTATCATATTAATAAAAATATTTTGCTCCAGCCTGAGACTTTGATTTTTTTCTTAAGTAATCAATCGTTTTTTAGCTTCGATGCGAAGCTGAGAAGGTATTTAATAATTATAGGTCATTTTATCAATTGATCTCAATATTCAAATAGTATTTTTACCGAATTTTAAGTATTATTAAAATACCATATTTATATAAAATAAACTTCATTATAAACTTTTAAATTACATTATTCATAATTAATTTAAATTCTGGCAGAATATAAAGAAAAATGTGCAAAAATGATTTTAATATAAAAAAATCGTAAATAGGAATAGAGCAAACAATGATGCCATATCATTGAATATAATATTATATTCATCAAGAATAAATAATCATACATTATTTATGCCTACACATATAATTCATCTTTTAACATTCACAATTTTGTACGATTAAATATATGTGTTTCTCTCAGTCACACATCACGTTATCAACTTGTGTTAATGTGTATCGGATGTGAATTTTGAGTGCCCTGTAGTCCAGTGGTAAACTTAGTCCCTACGACGCCTTAGGCTGCGGGCGATATTTCCGTAGCATTTTTCATACGACTTCCGGTTAATTTTCTATGACCGGCCGTTTTAATACTTTCAAAATATATTTATTAACAAACAGTTGTATATATATATATATATATATATAATGTGTTTACATGGTGTTCACTCTGATTTACTAATTATAGTATTAGTTTATGTAGTGAAATTTGTCGTGGTCAGTATTTTTCCGCACTCGCGGGATGTTATAATGTGAAGAAAGGAAAGAAAACGCAACACTTTGATGGTTCGAAACNCGCACTCGCGGGATGTTATAATGTGAAGAAAGGAAAGAAAACGCAACACTTTGATGGTTCGAAACAAATGTAGGAATATTTATTGGTGTTCGAACAAAACTGTATATTGCCCTGGAAGGCGTAATGTCAAACAGATTACAATAAAACTAAAGATGACAAATATATATTCATAAGCATATACAAAAGGCACAAAAGTTCACAACTGAGTGTTCGGCACAGTAGAGTTGACGGCGAGCGATCAAAACGATACGATGTCACGGAGATGACATAACGAATATTTGGGGCGGGTCGTCGATGGACGTGCGGCACTTGCTGGACTTTGTACCGTGGCGTATCGCACGCGGTGTTAGTCAGTCAAACTACCATATGCACGTAGTAGGGCGGCGGCTGATAAAGGTGTCACGGGTCGCGGGGCTCCGTGTATAGAGAACGACGCGGGACCGTGTCAAATTAGTTTATCACGATAGTACACTCTATATTATACAGAGCGGTCCTTTTTTTTCTACTATATTAATTTTATGTGACGAGCTCAAAATTTTATTAGGTTCACTAAAAAAATAAATCTAGTAAAATTTGAGCACGGTAAGTTTTAATGTGACGTCAAAAACAGCTATTATTATAGTATTTGATATGAAAAATAAGGTTATTTATTATTTTTTTGTAGAGTTAATAGTTTTTCATGAAATTAAGAAAAACTTATCTCGTGTAATTTTAGGATAAAATAATTTGGTATCAGTTTTTCTCTTGTACTATCTCAAATATTAAAGTTAAACTAAAATTGTATTGAAGTAATATTATTTACTTCATTTCTATACCACACATGCATCCTGAACGGCCTCATTGAAATTGTAACAATAAAAACTGTTTATTTTCATTCGAGGTCTTTAATTTTGTATTAAAATCGAGAGAATACTGTGTAAAATTACGCGCCTTTCTCAAATAAGTTAAACATCCATCTATTGCCAAATATGCGCTGTCGTGCAAATTTAAATAGACAAATTGCATGTTTTAAAATAAAATATTTAGGCAATCTCTATTAGATAGCAATTTAGACCCCGTAATTTGATTTTCCATTGTTTCATTTAAGAATAATTTTTGGCTAAAAATTTTATTTAAATTTAATAAGTATCCTTAAAATTAAGCTATACTAAAGGTAAATAAATACATAATATGCTTACACATGGACTGTACAAATAATGTTAATACACTAATTCTATTTCAAATACAATTTTATCATAGCATTGTCGTGATATTTGGGAAATAAAATAGTGCCATAAACAGATGACAACTTTATCTGTTTAATTATTATTCATACTTTTCAATTGATGATAATACTTATGTAGGATTATCTAAGTTATTAATATATCATATTTCTTTGTGTACAACTCTAAATTAATACGCCAATTTTTAGCTTCGATGCGAAGCTGAGAAGGTATTAGTTTTACTAAGATGTGTTTTATTTTTTTTGTGTCTGTTACCCCTTTTTCTCAGCTCTCACCGGACCGATTTTTTTCAATGATATGTCAAAAGATCACAAATTGTATCTAGTCGAAGACGTTACCCTCAAAAATTGAAAAAATTCCCTCGTTCCCCGTAAATAGGGGAAACCTCCAAAAAAATTACGAATTTTAAAATCGCTAATTTTCGAAATTTTTTCAATTTTTTTTAATTAAAAGTGTCATAACTTTTTTTAAAATAAACATAAAAATATAATTCTTTTTTATATAGATGCATAATAGCATTACCTTTCATTAGGTATATTTTTTTCATAAATTTAACCCTTAACCTGCCCACAAGGGGTTTTTAAAATGACAACTTTTTCACAAAAAGTTAGCTTTTTCAACTTAACTTATGTAAATGTTCCGGAAGGTCTGACACTTTTATATATATCTTAAATTAAAGCTAAAGTAATGTTCTTTATTATACAAAAAAAAATTTGGAATTTATTTTATCTTCTCGGTGAAAATGGCTACCGAATGCTATTTTTGTGTGAAAATTTTCGATTTTGTATTTTACATTTTTAACTTTATTATGCAAAAACTTTTTGAAAAATATATGGATCAGTACATTTTTTTTATGAGAAGTAGTATTTATATACATCTTTCATTTGACATACTTTTTATTTAAATCGTACCATTTCCTTATATACGAGGGGGGTTCAAATCTAAAAAATGCATGTTGAAAGTAGAACTTTTTCAACTTAAATTTTGAAAGTGTTCCTGAAAGTTTGACACTTTTATATATATCTTAAATTAAAGCTTATGTAATGTACTTAATTATGAAAAAAAAAATTTGGAATTTATTTTATCTTCATTGTGAAAACAGACATTAAAGTTTATAAAAAAAAATACAATTTTTGTAAAAAAATTATTTTTTATATTTTTAACTTTATAATGCTATAACTTTTTGAAATATGTATGGATCAATATAATTCTTTTTTTTATAAATCTGACTTTTTACCTGCCTACAGGTGGGGATTCAATATGACAATTTTTTCACAAAAAATTTACTTTTTCAACTTAAATTTTGAAAGTGTTCCGGAAAATCTGACACTTTTATATATCTTAAAT
>NW_026099683.1:5923-20385 GCF_025091365.1 Daktulosphaira vitifoliae | reverse complement strand
TTATCGTATTAAAATTTAAATTAATCATATTTTAAAATTAATATTATATATATATATCATATATTATAGATAATCAATGTTTTTATTAAAATTATAATTATAAAAACTGATAATAATAATTATTATAAAAAGTTATTGCTGAAAAGATTAATTAATGGAATGAAACGAACAAAGCTGTAGTTATCTTATTGTACTTCCTGTAATAATTTTAAAAGGCTAAGGTGAAGAGACCTCGTTTTGATTATTCTCTTCTTCTTCTGTATACGCTTTATTAATCAATCTCTAAAAAAGTTAATTTATTCATTAAATTCAATATTATGTTTTAAAATTAATACCATAAAAAACAAATTATTCTGCATTTCAATACTGCACTTTTATTTTTTAATAATTCTAATTTACTTTTCTAATCAATTTTTAAAAATTGAATAGAAAATTAAACTTAAATTCAATTTTAATTTTAATGTAATGCAACGTGTTTTCTCGCTAGGGTCCTAACAGTTGGCTATGCTGTACCTAAACGAGACTACATTACATGCATACTTTATTTTAATCAGGATATTAATAAGGAACTAGCAGATCATGTAGCTTTTGAAATAATAAATCAATATTTTAAAATTTATTACTATCTAAAGATTTGCATCGAAGGGTTTTTTTTTATAGTGATTTTAATCACTGTCAGATATCATTATACTTGATCCATCTATGCCATGTCTCCACTGTGATGCGACCCCCCTGTACTGGCTTTTTTTTATTTTATTGTTTTGGGCAAGTAAAAATAATTTTTTTTTCAAAAAGAGTTAATTACTTGAATACACATTAAAATTGAGTAGCTTACATTTAAAAATAGAAAATTCGCTCTATTTTTGTATAACTTCAACTACTTTGAGGAACGTGTAGAAAAAGACTAAAAGGCCATTCACAATATACGTGTTATAAAAAATATCTAACCATTTATTTATACATTATTTATCATATACAAATTAGAGTATATTTCAGAAGCTTTAATTAAACGTATATATAAAAGTGTCACTCTTTCCGGAACATTTTCAAAAATTAAGTTGAAAAAGTTCTATTTTATATTCGCATTTTTAAAGGTTTGCACCCTCCCTGTATGAAGGGAAATGGTCCGATTTCAAAAAAAAGTATGTCGAATGAAAGAAGTATATAAAGTATTTATCATTAAAAAATACAATAGATTCACGTATTTTTTAAAAAGTTATAGCAACACAACATTAAAAAATGTAAAATATAATATCAAGAATTTTTTTACAAAAATTGCATATTTTTGCATACGGTAGTTATTTTTACCATGAAGATAAGTCCTGAGGTCAATTTTTTTTTTTTTTAAATTAAAGTATATTACATTAGCTTTAATTTTAGCCATATATATAAGTGTCAGTCTTTCCGGAACATTATCAAAAGTTAAGTTGAAAAAGTTAATTTTTTGTAAATAAGTTACCATTTTGAAACCCTTCTTGTATCATATTTAGATTTATAAAAAAAATATACCAACTAATAGGTAAAGACATCATGCATCTATAAAAAAAAAATTATATTGATCCATACATTTTTTAAAATGTTAAGGGTTAAATTTATGAAAAAAATATACCAAACAAAAGGTAATGATATTACGCATCTATATAAAAAAAAATTATATTGATATGTTCATTTTTGAAAAAGTTATGGCACTTTTAAGTAAAAAAAATTGAAAAAATTTCGAAAATTAGCGATTTTTAAATTCGTTATTTTTTTGGAGGTTTCCCCCATTTTCGGGGAACGAGAGAAATTTTTTCAATTTTTGAGGGTAATGTCTTCGACTAGATACAATTTGTGATCTTTTGACGTATCATTGAAAGAAATTGGTTCGGTGAGAGCTGAGAAAAAGTGATAACAGACACAAAAAAAAAAAATAATAAAAATAAATACATCTTAGTAAAACTAATACCTTCTCAGCTTCGCATCGAAACTAAAAAAATTTGACCTCTAGATTTGTCTTCATGGTGAAAATGACTACCGTATTCAAAAATATGCTATTTTTGTGTGTAAAATTCTGGGTTTTGTATTTTATTTTATTTTAAAATACCTAACAAGGGGAGTACATATTTTCATAAATATTATATGAATAAAAATTGATTTAGCATAGAAAGTTAAACTTATTTAAATTTGTTTGTTTCTTGAAGTCGAGAAAAATAATTTTGAAATTTGAACTAGCTTAAATAGCTAATTTCTTCAGACGACAATAGCGACGTACGGTTGCCGAGTTGGTAAAATTTGTGTTTTAAAAAGCTTGGGGTACGATGTTCCAACCTGCGTATGGCCTTGAATCGTTTGTATTTTTTCTTAATTCTTTTTACGTTAGAATAAATTTTCAACTGCTTTGATTTTTATCTCATTTAGATTCAATAACTTCAATAAAGATCAAGGATCCCATCACTTTAGTCGCCCCTTGCAAGAAGAAATTTCTTTATCGTATTAAAATTATTTTACTATATTTTAAGTTTTAGCTTCGATGTAAAGCTGAGAAAAAATTTTTTTGTGACTATCATTTATTTTCTCTGCTCTAACTTGACCCACTTTTTTCAACGATTCGTCAAATGAGTACAATTCGTAGCTAGTTGAAGATATTACCCTCAAAAAAAAAAAAAAAATTCTAATTTATCAATTAAACAGTTAGTTATTACATGTTCTCCATAAAGACAATTAAAATCATTCATTTCTAATGTTTTCAAAGTATTTATTGACGTATCAAGTTTGGTATGTTAATTTGATATGATAGGTTTCAAATACAAAATTAAATCATTTTACTTTGTAATTAAATAATTTTTTTACTCTATTTGTGTGAGCTACTACTAGACTATAATATTACAAATTTTTTTGTAACATCTTGCTATATAAATCATTTCTAAAAAATATGATAGATAACTTCTCCTGAATTAACAATGGATTTTTACGATTATAATTAAATTTTATAATACGTTCAATTAAGTAAATTCTTTAACAACTTTGTTTTTATTGATTCATTTAGTTAAAGCAAATCATTATTAAATATTTTTTGTGACTATCATTTATTTTCTCTGCTCTAATTTGACCTACTTTTTTCAACGATACGTCATATGACTACAATTCGTATCTATTTATTGGTTATTTTAGTTAAAGTAAAACATTAAAATTAATTCAGTTCATATTTCAATTGTAGTATCTTCTTAAACACCAAAAGTTACTATGAAATGAGAACTATTATTTCTATTTCAGTTATCTATTACGATAAAAATGTAAAAAAATATTGAACTGCTCTGTTAAATTTACTATAAATAGTAATTATAAAACTTCCTAACTGCATATTAATCTTAACGGTACAATTATTTTAATTCTCATAAAATTTTCTATTAAATGATATCAATTTCAAACTTGCCAATTGAGCTAAAAGTTATGGTAAAATAAATACATTTTTTTTATTATAAACATTCACAAAAATCAACTTTAATCGATTAAAAAAATAGGTTAAATATGTCATTTTCCTTATTTTATCACATTAATTGTAACAAGCAGCCCCTTAATAATAAAGGAGAATGGCCTATTACTGTGCAGGTGGGGTTGTTTATTTTGTCGGTATTAATTTAAAACAATTTTTTTGTTCTTAATTATTATTTTTTATATGTAAATACTAATTTTTAATAGTAGGTAATAATATTAAAACTTAGAATTAATAGAAAAAGTTTAATTGCACATTTGAAAACATGGCGAAAAGTTGATTTAGAAGAGTATATTTGTGTTTCTGATGAAAGTTCCTTTTAGTCTAGTGTATTTATTCATAAGTAACAAATTTTTTTTATTAAAAAGTATTACATCAATCCCTTTAAATTTTTATACGCGTTAAAAGTATATGAATATAACTCCTTTTTATTTTTATAATATTTCCGTAAAAATTACAATATTATGTTATTGAATATCTCATACTAAATTTAATTACTATAATTATTGTTCAAAAGTTATGTGTGTAGCCGGTCAAGTTCCACATAGCTCGAATTGGCATTACCCCTCTCAATGTAATGACATCAATCATGTCCGGCACTACCGACACCTTGCTGGCATTACGTCTGTGTACGCGTTTGATGTTATACCGTATCTTTTGGGTCTGATGACTCGTGTCCAGTGAGCTGGCGTGTTTTTATTTTATTCTATTGTTTTTTTGGTTAGCATTGGCCTGTTTAGGCGACAACCAACAGTTTATATCATCCGTTACGTGCTATTACGCGAGTGCACAACTGAAATAACGCAGAGGAGGTTAACATTCAATACGTAAAAAGAATAATTAATTGGGAAGCGTTTGGCAGTCGATTCAACATTAAATTGCACTATGGATGGCTGATGGCTGGGTGATGTTTTGTTTGTTTTTACGATTATTGCTCTAATGTAAATGTATTGATATATTGAATATCTTTTAGTTTATATATATATGTGTATAATAAAATTACTGTTTGTAATTGATATTATTTGATTGTCAAGTAAAACCCCCCGATCCGTCATTTATGTTAAGATAATTAACTTAAAGTTTAAATATAAAGTCTTGAAATATTACTCTGAGAATTATAAGTTTCATTTCATTATATTTTTACAATTATTATGTATTCATATATTATAATTATAAATCGGGGTAAAATTAAGGGAATAAGTGTTGTTTTTGAAATAATCTACAAATTTCTTAAAATTAAACACTATCTACAGATTTACATTGAAGCGTTTCTTATGATAGTGATTTTAATCATTGTTAGATATCATATATAGTTGACCCACGTCCATACTGTGCCGTGACTTCACTGTGTTAACGTTTTTTTATATAATTGATACGATTACTATGTATAAGTTATTGTGCACTATATAATATTTGCTATACATTATTTATTATTTTGTAAAGAGAAAAAATATGATATGTATTTGAACCGGTTATACTCTTATATTGCCTTTTTCATATNTTTTCACAAAAAATTTACTTTTTCAACTTAAATTTTGAAAGTGTTCCGGAAAATCTGACACTTTTATATATCTTAAATTAAAAGTAATGTAATGTTCTATATTATGCAAAAAAGAAATTTTGGACTTAATTTTATCTTCACTGTGAAAATGGCTACCGAATGTTATTATTGTGTGAAAATTCTCGATTATATTTTTTACATATTGAACTTTATAATTCAGTATTAAAATTTAAAGTAACACTTTAAATTAAAGACTGGTGTTGATTTAAAATTTTTATTTTTATTCCCGGCTGTACTTTTTATACTTCCAAGGTATAAAAATGAGAATAGCATCCAAAGTACGGATCTAATAATTGTGATCAATCAGTAATTTTCATAATTAGATTATTCCCTAATTATAAGCTAGTTAAATAGTTTACTGCAATTAAAAAAAATAAAGTTGACACCCCTATAAGGTATGGTATGGCATAAGGTATAAAAATTATATATAACTAGTACAAATCAAGAATTATTAATTCAATATTGTATTTATTTTATAAGTAATGGAGTGGTTTTTATAAACCGATTATTTAGTATATACTAATGACATAATGGTTAAAAAAAGATGTTTAAAAGATAAATTGTTGAAATCGTTCATTGTATTGTATTTGTACAAGTTTAATTTTTGACATTTAGATTTTTAAAAATTAATTTTCTTAAAAAAACAATAGTATATAAAACGTTAAAAAATTTAATGGATTTATATTAATTGATAAACTAATTACATAAAATAATAATAATTTCATCTTAAGTATCTGGTCGACTATTCAGGTAATTATGCTATAAAAATATGTTATTAGTTAGTTTCAGACATAACTGAAAATGGTTATAACAGTTGATACAATTTACATTTCACTTATTTTCAATAATACTTTATGCGCTTTTAGACCGTAGAAATAATATATACCGTTATTTATTTTGAAAAAAATAAAATTTTATTTATTTTTATTTTTTAGTTTAAATTTATATCTTTCGATACAATTATAACTTTGTCTAAAACATTATAAATACTTTTTAAACTATATTTAAAGCATATTTGTTATTATTTATCACTTATAAGAAAGAGAATATATTTTTTATATAATTATGATTTTAGTATATGTAATATATACTAAAAAGCTTCTCAGTATTACTATGAGGTGTTTTTTTTTTGTGTCTGTTACCACTTTTTCTCAGCTCTCACCGAACGGATTTCTGTCAACGATACGTCAAAAGATCATAAATCGTATCTAGTCGAAGATATTACTCTAAAAAATTGAAAAAATTTCTCTCGTTCCCCGTAAATGGGCAAAACCTCTAAAAAAATTAAAAATTAAAAAATTGCTAATTTTTTCAATTTTTTTTTCTTAAAACTGCCATTACTTTTTCAAAAATTAACAAATCAATATAAATTTTTTTTTGAACGATGCTTGATGTCATTACCTATCATTTGGTATATTTATTTTATAAATTTAACCCTAAACCTGCCCACAGAGAGGGATTTAAAATGCCAACTTTTTCACAAAAAATTAACTTTTTCAACTTGACTTTTGAAAGTATTTCGGAAAGTCTTACACTTTTATATATATCTTAAATTAAAAATAATGTAATGTACTTTATTATGAAAAAAAAATCGGAATTTATTTTGTTTTCATTGTGAAAATGGCTCCCAAATGCATTTTTTGTGAAAATTCTTGATTTTATTTTTTACATTTTTAACTTTATAATGTAACTTTATAACTTATTGAAAAGTATATGGATAAACACAATTTTTTTATGTGAAATAATATTATTTAATAATCCCTTTTCCATTTGACATACTGTTACTTAATCAGGATATTACTAAGGAAATAGCAGATCATGTAGCTTTTGGAATAATCCACTAATTTTTTAAAATTAAATACTATCTAAAGATTTGCATCGAAGCGTTTCTTTTGATAGTCATTTTAATCACTGTTAGATATCATTATACTTGATCCAAATATGCCACGTCACCAATGTGCCGCGACCCCCTGTGCAGGGTTTTTTTAAATAGTAATTTATGCATTTTTATTTACATTTATATATTTTGATACAATTATCACTTTGTCTAAAACATTATAAATACTTTTTAAACTACATTTAAAGCATATAAGTTTTTTTATGCTAATCACTTTATCACAAATAAGAAAGAGAATATAATTTGGTATATTTGTGATTTTAGTATATACAATAATTTAGTTACAAGTATTTTAGTCAGTGACGGCCTCTGTTTTGGATGAAGGGATGATTGCATCCCCTACTAAAATACAGCAAGAGAAGAAAATTAATTGTATATTTTTATTTCTACATTTTTTACAAATATATTTTTTTTTTTAATGAAAATTTAAAATAGTAAATAGTAAATAGCTGAAATATATTTTTCGAAAGTCAATATTAAAGTTGTTGCACTTAGCACATTCGGGTGTATAGTGTCATCCATATGGTAAAATATTAGTGTATTACTAATTGGGTAATTTATTTTTAGAATTAACTGCTTGTATGCTCCTTGTTGATTGCACTACTATTATAATAACAATTTTTTTTTCTATTTCCTACTGCGACCTTTAATATAATAATATGTGTACTTGATTTTAGTACATAGTAATTGGTAGTGAATATGAAGATTCTTTATCGTGTAGATAGACTGACATGCACATAATTAAAATCATAAACTGTAAAATCAATTTTACTTGAATGGAGTTAATTTTTTTCAACGCCGATGAGAATTTTGTGAGACTCTAGGCAGATTTTTTTACGAAGCCCTAAACATATTTTTACATGAAAGCAATAAAAATATTTTCTTGGGACACCCTTGTACTCGTATAACATTTTTTACTATTTTACATATTTTATATAAAATATTTTTTTTTTTAATAAAATTTAACTAATTTAAAAATATAGAGGTTCACCTTAAATAAATTATTTAGATAAAAATTTAATAAAAAATGAATTTTTAAACATAAAAATTATCTCGTCTTAGCCTCTTTTACAGCAATAATTTCAATCAGCTCTTTTTCCACAAATTTTATTTGGCTAATGTGTTCGAGGGAGTTGCGAAACAGGTTATTAACTAGCGTTGAGCACTCAGTCCTCCTGTTTAGGTTTCCGGTTTGGATGGATATTCTTGAGTATTCCCTTAAAAACAGGGCAACCCTGCTTAGGTACCAGAAGCGGGCGGTGATTCGACTTACTAAACGGTATCCGGAGTGGCGACAGACATTCCGTCGTCACTGCCACTCACCGATGAACGGCCTGACATCACGTCAGGCAATGTCCACCTTAAAGAGTATCTTCACAGTATTAGTAAGTCAGCAGTGCCGACGTATGAATACTGTTACGGCTTATAATAATACGGATCGTATAAAAAAAGAGCTTGAAGCGTTACGTAGGAAAAATAACAATCGAAAGTTTTCACTTCCCGACCAGAAATTTCTAGACATGCAAAAAATGTTTTTATAAAATAAAAAATTGTCGTGGTGTCTTAAAATTCTTTTTTATTTACTAATTCCAATAAAACATTAGTATTATAAATTAATAAAATCAAAAAATATTTTTTTTTAGATCTACCACCAAGGAAAAAAAATGTATTTGCAATTTCAAATAATTCTGTGTATTGTAAGTAAAAAAAAAACAATACAGTAAGGCAGTGGCAAAGTTTGGTAATTGTTGGAACTAGTTGAGATAGATTTTATCTAATCATTAGTAATATCACTACCATAAAAAACATATCGCTACAAATTTGATAAATTCACAAAAATTTGACTATATATAAATTCTAAGTATTTTGAAATCTAACTTATTTAAAATATTTCCTTAATTGAAGAGAAACTATTTTTTTTTTAATGCGATTTTTTTACTTTAACAACCATTGACTTAAACAAATTTCATAGAAATACAATAGTCGGGAAACGTTTTTTTTCAAATATTGTTGTAGATTTCAAAAGCTTTAATTTGAAATAGATTTCAAAGACGCAGTCATTCAGAAAAATTTTTTTCAAAATAATTTTTTTCATATTTGTAGATGGCCTTTTTCAAACAATTCTATACATAGATTTTTCTTTGGTTTTTCATAAAAAGCATTCTAAAAGAAATCTTATTGATCCTAATTAACTTTTAAATATGATTGCATTTTAATTATGATCAATGTTAAAAAAAGCTATAGCGTTTTTGAAATGCAGAAAAAATTTGTATTGAAATACTAATTTATTAATCATTTTAATCAGTCCAGTTAGAGCTCAGAAATTCTTTGGACAGATATAGAAAAAAACACACATTATTTTTAAACTAAAATAATTAATCAAATTCGTATCATTAAACTCTATCCTTAACAATATTTAAATACAATATATTATATGTATACAAATAAGTATCAATGAATACAATAGTTCATTATAACAATTTTGAATTTTTTTGCAATCTAAAATAATTTTAAATATTTAAAGATATCATTAATGAATTTAAAATTATAATTGATAATACTATTGATAATTTGTCTTTTTATCAACAAATTGTTTTTTGGATTCCAATGAATAACTGAGTTTAATTTCTTTTTAAGATTTACCAGAAATCATGACAACTTCTATTATACATAAAATAAATGTTTATTATTTGTACGTTAAGTTCAAAAAAATTGTCTTCTTGTCATTTTTCAAGAATATCTACCGCTAAAGATATAAACATTTTATGCCTTTTACAACATTTTTCATAAAATAATATTGTTTAAATTTTTGATAATGTTCTGAAATAACTGTGTACTTAATATGTGTATTGATTAATTATTTTAAAAAAACTTAATGATTTTAAAAAATAGTTAAATTTAAATTTACTTNCGTGTGAAAATTCTCGATTTTATTATTTATATAATATTTAATTTTATAATGCTATAACTTATTGAAAAGTTTATGGATCCACACAATTTTTTTATGAGAAATAATATTTTTTAATAAACCCTTTTTCATTTGACATACTTTATCTTTATCGAGATATTAATAAGGAACCAGCAGATCAAGTAGCTTTTGGAATAAAACACCAATATTTTTTAAATTAAGCACTATCTAAAGATTTGCATCGAAGCGTTTATTTTTGATAGTGATTTTAATCACTGTCAGATATCATTATATTTGATCCAACTATACCACGTCACAACTGTGCCGCGATCCCCCTGTGCTGGGTTTTTTGTTATTTGTCCCTAAAACAAAAACAAAATTTTAATTAAATTTTTAGTTTATCATTATCATTTAGAAATAATTCAACAGATTATATATGTAGCTGAGGTGGAGTAACAGTACTACGCATCCACCTATGTATTATAATGATTATAATTCAATTAGAATTTAATGGCGTTATCAACCCACAAAATTTTTTTTTTTTTTTTGAAGTTTAAAATTGGCTATTTTGAAATTAAAAAAAAATCAGTGCGTGTTATGAGTACACGCGGATGAAGTGAAACTTCTTTCGTATGAAGATATTGCGTGAAAATTGTATCTATTGTGATTTTACAAAAATTTTTTATACACAATCAAATTTATTTAAGTTATATTATTTAATGCATTTTAATAATATTACTTTGATTTTTTGATAATACAGTGCAAATTATAATATAAAATATACTTTAAAGACGATCATGTTGATTGATAATCGTTATTTTTTTCGGACACTCGTTTTTGAAGTTTCACTTAAAAAAATAAAATAAAGTATTATTATGTTATTAGAGACAATAAGTATTGTGTTTCTATTGAAGTTAAATTTCCTAAATATAATTTAAAAAAAAAAATGATACAAAATATTTAAGGATCAGAAGTTATTAAAGATGTCAAAACCTTATACGATACTATTTATATTTAAAGTGATTTGAGACTTTGATTACTAAATTTGTAAAGCAAGCTAAATTTTTTTTGTTCATAATAATATCATTAGTTAACATATTTTTATAAAAAAAAATTATTACAAATAATCTTTAAATTAATTTCAATTTTGTTTCGTAAAAGTACTAAAAATCTTAGCAAAATATATTCATATACTTCGTTATGAAAGTGTGGACTGATTTAACGTACTGAGTGCCTCTGTGACAAGCTGACCGCATCTGAGCCAGGGAGAGCATTTTGACCACCATCAGAGTGACATCTGNCGCATCTGAGCCAGGGAGAGCATTTTGACCACCAACAGAGTGACATCTGAATCAGAATGCTCATTATTTTTGGCTTTTTATATTAAATTTGATAATTAGTTCAAAGGCAAGAAGTGATCACCGACGCTACCATTATTTCTTTATTAATTATAATTTATTACATTTTCGTCAATAATGATCTACATTTTATAATGTTCTACCGTTTTTTCTATAAAATCACATTATTTATTACCTTATATAACACATTACTATTACATATTGTTTATTATTTCCTGTTTCTTTTATATAATTAATTTCTGTTTTTTCTACGAAATTTCATTAATATATTTAAACATTTAAAAGGTATATGTATTTTATTTTTACATTGGTATTAGTGATGGGAAATATCGAATAGTAACTATTGAACTATTCGATAGTCATTCAAAAACTATTCGAATAGTAAAACTATTCGATAGTTACACATATATTCGAATAGTTTTTAAAATATTTGATAGTTTATGATAAAAATAAAATATTCGATGGCATAAACATAATTTACAAACGTAAAAATTTAAAACGCGCTTTCCTCTTTATCGTTGTTATGCCTTTACAAGACAAAAGAGCAGGTAATGCTAGACCTAGAACAGTATACAAGGTATTAAGTGTAAAATAAAACTTTGGTATTTACGAATACTTCTGTTGCGCATAGAACAAACCTTTTCGATAAAACTGAAAATATATCATTAGTCATCGAAAAAAAAGAACTGCTTTTTAATTTTTGACCCATATTTATCAGTTTTTACCAACGACTCACAAACTAAAAATAAATAAAATGGTACTTATTACTATTATTGATTGTATAATATTTAATTTTAAGTATTCGTTTATTATCTTCTTATTATTATTAAGTGTACTTAATAAAAATTTTAGATAGAACTAATCGAATATTTTTAAAAACTATTCAATAGTTTATGCTAAAAACACACTATTCGATTGTATAAAAACAATTCGAATAGATATTCGATAGCTTTTTAAAACTATGGAATACTATTCGATAGTTAAAAATATTCGAAAATGCCCATCACTAAATGGTTTACATATCATTTTGTGTGATTTATTAATTGAAGCCTTAAATAGTACATTATGACATTAATAGTATACTATTAATGTATATCATAAGCGTATAGTGGCCTAGTGATAAGATTTGACTCTACGATGCCTTTGATCGCGAGTACTAATCCCATACCGTGCCTCTTTTTCACACAATTTTCCGGTACATTTTCTATGACCAGCCGTGTTGTTGTTATAATCACGACTAAAAAATGAATTCTTATATTATTATTATTAAATTTTAAAGTATTATTTTTGAAAATTAACATAGTTTTATTATAGATTTAAATGTTCAATTTTTCTTTGGAGTTATGTGTTTAAAAACATTTATAAAATTTAATATAAGTGAATTTATTTAACATTTCATTAAATGTAGATATTACAAATACATTCTTAGGTAATATCTACATATATTACTTTTAAATAAATCTTAAAAAATTGAATAAGAAATAACTCGACTGCTTACGCTTCGTAAAATTTACTAGTCTTATTTTTGTAAACGTTTTTTATTATTATAATGCGTTGACGTTAATCGCACCTTTCGATATACAAACTAACATCGAAAATTAAAATCCAGAATCATAAAATTATTTAAATGAAAAATCATAAGTAATAACACTTTGCTGCATTGGACCCTCGAACCTAACTCCTTGTTAGGGACAAACAACATTCTATTCCCTAAGTTGACAATCCATATCTATGATTTTTAGTAGTTCATCAAGTCCACAACATCTATGAAAATAATCATCCACACCTTAATTTGGATACTTGATTTATCATTTTTTATTATATATTCTCATATAATAATTATATGAGAATATATAATATTATATATCCAAATTATTTGGATTATTACATTATTTTATGCAACTATTTGTGTTTTAAAGTTGCAACTAGTATATTTTTAATAGTATTAATTTTTTAACGAATTAATCAGACTTATATTAAATTTAAGAATACTAAAATTGTATCATAAATAACTTGTGAGCGATTTACTTAAGACTATTAATAATAATTAATAATAATATAATTGTATTATGATTTATAAATAATTCTAAATTTTAACATTAAAACATATTAGTATATTTCCG
This sequence comes from Daktulosphaira vitifoliae, assembly GCF_025091365.1. Classification (NCBI taxonomy): domain Eukaryota; kingdom Metazoa; phylum Arthropoda; class Insecta; order Hemiptera; family Phylloxeridae; genus Daktulosphaira; species Daktulosphaira vitifoliae. The sequence continues at coordinate 7,066 of NW_026099683.1, read as the reverse complement.
TCCAAATGTTAAGTGTACATTAATTTCACATTCCACTCCAACACGTTACCGTATCTCATCCTAGGTGAGACACAACACTAATATACTTTAAATAGTATTAATAATTTATGTATACTAAATTATAATTATTTTACAGATAATATCAACAGACAATTAACTACGCTGAAGAACAAAATCGTTTCCAGTGAAATAAAACTAAATCAAACGAGTACCACAATATTAGAACTCTTAGAATTAGATTCCTCATATAATTCAAAAAACCTTAAAAGTTGTTGTGCTATTTTTCACAAGAATTTGTTTGCAGTAGAAAATCCCAAAGTATATAATTACAAAATCAAATCAAATTAAAATCTCTCTGTTTTTAACACGCTTATATTAGTTTCACATGTATGTTGTTTGTTGTTTGTAACTCTCTAGTCCAGTCATTTAAGCTCTAAAATAGGTGTAAAGTGGAATTAAATCGGAAAGTTTTGAAACTTTGCAAAAAGTTAGGTTATAGGCTCCTGATTCACCTAAAAAAATTCGCCATCCCTCATAGGTCCGGAAGTTTCCGCCATCTTGGATTTTAAGTGCGATTTTTCACGTTTATTAAATTATCTTTGAAAATACTAAATTTATCTCAAAAGTACTTCTATACAAAAATGTAGCTAATAAAATTTCAAATCGATATGGTTCTATACAATTTTTTCGTAGATTGAATGGATTAAGAGCAAAACTTAACCATATGTAATAAGATCATACGCGCCTCACTATAATACTATATTTATGATGTACGTAGACAGCGCGCCGCGCCCGCGTCCATTAGAAAAGACAATATTTACCTCTTACATACATATATAATTGTATTAAAACATTACATTAAAATATTTACATCCATAATATCAATATACAGGGTGATTTTTTTATCATAACCCACTCAATTACTTGCAGAATAATAATAATTTAAACATTTTTTTTTTTTATTATCTTTAGTTACACATTATTCTTGAATTTTTAACTATGTAATACTTTTTAAGTTCATCCCTTATGCCTTGGAGGGGGGTCAACTTTGTTTTTTTAAATGGTAACACATATTTTTAATTTAATAAAATGTTTGAGTTTTTAATTTAATAGTAAATGGCATTTGAATTTTTAATATAACTT
>NW_026099683.1:0-4417 GCF_025091365.1 Daktulosphaira vitifoliae | reverse complement strand
GATGTGAATATTTTAATGTAATGTTTTAATACAATTATATATGTATGTAAGAGGTAAATATTGTCTTTTCTAATGGACGCGGGCGCGGCGCGCTGTCTACGTACATCATAAATATAGTATTATAGTGAGGCGCGTATGATCTTATTACATATGGTTAAGTTTTGCTCTTAATCCATTCAATCTACGAAAAAATTGTATAGAACCATATCGATTTGAAATTTTATTAGCTACATTTTTGTATAGAAGTACTTTTGAGATAAATTTAGTATTTTCAAAGATAATTTAATAAACGTGAAAAATTGCACTTAAAATCCAAGATGGCGGACACTTCCGGACCTATGAGGGATGGCGAATTTTTTTAGGTAAATCAGGAGCCTATAACCTAACTTTTTGCAAAGTTTCAAAACTTTCCGATTTAATTCCACCAAAAATCGTTTAATGACTGGACTACTCCACGTGCACGTGTTGTTATCTCGCGTATCCCGTTGTCTATGGCCTTGAGACTAGACTGTCGTAACACATTCATCCCATCCCACTCACTCCACGACGTTAACACTATTTTCCTGTATAATTTTTTGTTTTCGTACTCGTACATGCGGGCGTATCATCAATATTATATGTATATATAACATAATACATATATATAATAACTTAAAAGTTAAAAATTAATTTTAACTTTTTCGTTCGATATTCTTTAAAAGCGTGTTTCTCAGTTTTTTTAACTATATTTATTTTATTATTATTTCAATAATTCAATAAGAAAAGAATTACATTCAAAAAATTCTTCATGAAATTTTGTAGCACTATATTATATTAGTTAAAAATAGTAATTTTTTTTTGTTAAAATTTAAATAATTTAATAATAACAAATGTATGAATTCAGTTCAATTTAATTTTTATTTATTTTAATTTGTTATTATTGGCAAGATACTGAGTTTCATTATAATTTTCAATACTATCAATTTTTTTTTCTAAATTATGATAAATTTAATGAATCTTACTTTATTTGGTCTAGCTAAATAATATTTTTTTAAATAAATAAATTTTCTTTCATATTATTAGCAAAAATAAAGTTTTATTATTTAAAGTTTAGTATATTTTAGCTATGATGCAAAGCTGAGAAGGTATTAATTTTACTATTATTTAACTTTATTAACTTTTTTACAAAAACTAACTTTTTCAACTCAATTTTTGAAAATGTTCCGGAAATACTGCGTCCTTTAAACATATGTCAAATTAAAGCTTATGTCATGTACTATAAAATAAAAAAAAAAATTTGTCTCGACGGTCTATCTTCTATGCGCAAATGGCTACCGTATTCAATAATATGCTATTTTTGTGTTAATACTTGGTTTTGTATTTTATTTTATTTTAAAATATCTTATAAGGGCAATACACTGCCCTATTTTTTATAATTATTATACTTATAATAGGCTAAATTGAATAACTTTTTTTTTATTGGTTTTTTTAGATATATAATCATTAAAATTAATTAAATTCTGAATATTTCCATTGTAGAATCTTTTTAAACGCCAAAAGTTAATTAGAAATGATTACTATGATTTTTATTTAAGTGATCTATTACGATAAAAATGTAAAAAAATCTAACTTTTCTGATAAATATACTGTAAATAGTAATTATAAAATTTGCTGACAGCATATTTATTTTAACAATTTCATTTTTATCTATTTAATAATGTCAATTTCAAACTTGCAAATTGAGCTACTTGTTATGGTAATAAATTCATTTTTTGTTAAATAAAACTTTCACTTTAAAGGACAATAAAAAGTAGGTTCAAAATTATTACTTTTAACATATTAAAAATCAAAATCAATAATAATTTGAAAACAATTAATTTAAAAAATTATATAATATATAATTAAAAGAAATACTAATCTGTGTATTACTAAGGAAATAGCAGATCATGTAGCTTTTGGAATAATCCACTAATTTTTTAAAATTAAATACTATCTACAGATTTGCGTCGAAGCGTTTCTTATGATAGTGATTTTAATCACTGTCAGATATCATTATACTTGATCCAAGTATGCCACGTCACCACTAAACCGCGACTTTTTTAATATGCATCTAGTGGCTGTACAATTTTAATACGTTCATTTTAAATATTGAAGCTTTTCTGCCATATCACACTTTTATTAAATTATAATATAAATATTTACAGTACACTGTTCTTTTAATATTATTTTAATTACAAAAAAAAAAAAATTTAGTTTACAAGCAATGACCATATGGAAGTTTTGACAGTTTTGAGATTTAATACAGCATTCAATATTCTGCATGATTGCTTACACAAATATGACTGTTCGAAAATTTCTAAGGAAGATCTTTTGTGGGGTAATTAAACTAAACACTATCTATACAATTAAATGAATTAACTAACATTTTTAATATGCTTAGGATTTTTTAACAGAGACCCAAATTCACGAAACGATGAGCCAGATTTAAAATCATCAACTCATCAAATACTAGAAGTTGTTGTTCGTAATAATTCACCAGATTATTTTGTTGATACTATAAAGCGTTATATATATGGGCCTAATTGCAAACAACCATTCGCGGGATATTGTGCTGCTGCTTACTACACGTATTTGATTACTGAAAGTCCCAATTTAAATAATATATTCAATGAAATTAGACAATTAAAGTCATGAAATAAAAATTTTGTTTTTGTTTTTAAGTTATAAGTATTTAAATAACAATATTTTGTTCTATTTCTCGATTTTATATTATACATTTTTTACTTTAAAATGCTATAATTTTTTGAAAAATATATGAATCAATACAATTTTTTATGAGAAATAATATTTATTAATAATCCCTTTTTCATTTGACATACTTTATTTTAATCAGGATATTAATAAGGAACTAGCAGATCATGTAGCTTTTGGAATAATAAATCAATATTTTAAAATTTATTGCTATCTAAAGATTTGCATCGAAGGGTTTTTTTTATAGTGATTTTAATCACTGTCAGATATCATTATACTTGATCCAACTATGCCACGTCACCACTGTGCCGCACCCCCCTGTGCTGGGTTTATTTTTATTTTTTTGTTAAAATTTAAATAATTTAATAATAACTTATGTATAAATCCACTTCAGTTTAATTTTTATTCATTTCAACTTGTTACTATTGCCAAGATACTCATTTCTATTATAATTTTCATCACTATTAATTTTTTTTCTAAATTATGATATAAAATGATGAAAACATTAATTATCTTATCAACTACTAGATGGAGTAGTTTTTTGTAATACTTCAGCAAAATATTTTGTTAGAACTCTAAAGTAGTACATAAATGACCTAAATGCAAAAAACCTTTCGTAAAATATTGTACTGCTGCTTACTATACGTATTTGATTACTGAATGCCCCAATTAAAATAATATATCCAAAGAAATTAGACAATTAAAGTCATGAAATAAAAATTTTGTTTTTGTTTTTACGTTATAAGTATTTAAATGACAATATTTTGTTCTGTGGAATAATATGGTTCAATTAAACGTTTTCTTAATAATATTTTAAAATTATTTACACCAGATTATAACTTTGTGCTATCTCAGTGGTTATAAAATTAGTTTGAGAGCCGGAATCGAGCCTTGCTCTTACAATGAATGTTTTATTTAAATGGCTTTTAATTTTTATCACTGCCGTTGACAACAAAACTTGTTTTTGTTCTGCACAAGTCACATATGACTTGTTCATCACTATGCTCTTCGGGTATGTGGAGTAATGTACTACGTGCTTCTCCACATTTCCTGTAGCCTGAACATTTACATAATTGGTTTTCTGAATGATGAGCCAAACATACATTACAAATTTTCAATTGAGTAAGCTTTTGATGATGTTCTTTTAGTGTTAAGTCTAAAAAATGTTTGCAATGATATATAGCATGAGTTGTTTCATTGCATAAATACAGTGGCGCCGATGTGCAAAAAAAAAAATATTATGACAAAAAAATTTAAGGCCATTCAACCACCCACCCATCCCCTGTATGACATGAGCAAAAAAAAAATGGGTCCTTTGATTCAATATATTTCAATATATCTTTATATAAAATTAAAAAATAATCATAAACAATTTATCAACAAATAACTATGTTATCAATTTAAAAAACTATATATACATTTTAAAATGTATATTTTTGAGTGTAATGTTTCTGGTAAAATGATACTATTTTTTATTTCTTTAAAACATAATGTTAAGTGCAAATATTCGGACCGTAAGAGATTTAAATCTAATATCTTATACGTTTCACAAAATTTTTGAAATGTATCAAGTGGTAAAAGAGATGGATTTTCCATAAAGTTTGATTTCAAAATACTTAGAGTTTATAAATAGTTAAATTACTGTGAATTTAGCAGATTCGTAGCGAAGAGATTTTTATGATAGTGA
>NW_026099682.1:14055-34905 GCF_025091365.1 Daktulosphaira vitifoliae | reverse complement strand
AAATTCTATTATTTATTAATTATATTATAGAATATATTGTAGCAATGATAAATTATATTATTACAAAGTTGATTATCGCAGGAATCAATTTTATTCAAAATTTCGTGGAAGAAATAATAGAAGTCATGAGATCAATTTATCGTTTTATTGTTATATGGACCGGCATTATACTTTTCGTCGTTCTACGGTCTAAAAATGTTTAGTCAGAAACATTATTATCCGATATTTTATAATCGGACAATATCTTTTCCGTAACTATATACAAACATTTTTTAAATTTTAATAGCAAAATTTTACATATTTTTATTTTTTATTTTTTTTAGCGGGATTTTATACAACTACATAATCCTTCTACCAACCTTAATTTTAATTTTTATAGATAAATTAAAAAAATGAAAATCCACCAAAATTAATTTATCATCCGATATTTTCTAAAATTATTTCGTATTAACTATTAGACTTGTATAATTTTTCTAATCTAACAAATCATTTTACTAATTTCGTTAAAATAATAAATTAGATTAATCAATGAAGAAAATTTTTTAAATTAAGATTGAAAAATTATTAAAATTTAAAAACTAAGGTGCAGAAAACAACTTAGAGTAATTTTTTGGTAATCAACAGACACATTTAATGTTTACAAGTTAAAAATAAATTATGTATACACAGCGCTTATATTAACGCTGACTAAAAATCAATATGTATATATTGCATTGTTTCTTAAATATATATATACATTGGATCATAGTTACAATTCTAAAAAAAGTATTATAAATTATTTCTATACTTAGCAAAAATATGTTAAATTTTAAGGTTGAAAGGTTACAAATGTTATAAAAAAAATCGAATTAATTGGCCGCAACGAAAAAATTAGTAACTTTCATGGCGCATTAAAAAATGAATAAGAAAAAGGTCGCCGACCCACTGGGCGAGACAATGTATTGTCGGACCACAGTAGGATTTTAAAAATAAATTAAATTTTGTACATTAAAACAATTTAAATAAAAATAGAAAAGTGTTATAGATTGAAGTCGATGTCCGTTGAGTCGTTGATAGTAGATGTACACCAAAACCTCGTGACAGTTGTCACATAACCATAATGATGAGGGATGACCTTATACAAGGCCGTTGCCCGTACCTTATAAACTAAGGGGAGTTGATTTTTTAAAGGAAAAAAGATAAAAAAAATACACGAGTCTATTGAAGATGGAACCCGCAAAAAAAATTAGATGATAGTTAAGTTAAATTAAGGAGACTTTATTAAAACAAAAAAACAAAAAAAAAAATTAAGTTAATACGAGACAAAAAACCGAACGGTCAAATAACCTCGTCTACAAATTATAGGGGAACAGAGAGAAGAAAAAAAACAGATATTAATAAAAAAAATGAATTACACCTACACTTTTACAATTAGATAATATGATTAACGTCTTCGGGTACCCAGCGGCTATTAATCACGGAATTACCGCTAAGCACTGGTTTTAAACAGTTAGACTTGGCGTGCAAGACGTTGGGACACCGAGGAATAAAATGCACAACGTCACCACATTGTACTATTGATATATACACATCACCCCACAAAATATAACATAAAACATATATAAAAAAAAAATCACAAAATAATATAGACATAACAGGTGGTCTTGTAACATGTCTGCCATGTTGAGGAACCTAAATAAAAAAAAATAGGGGCACCTAAAAAAATTTAATAAAATAAAAAACAATTCACCACGCGTGCTTAAGGCACGGCGCACTAAAAAAAAATATGTATGGCTCAAAACATAAAATAATAAAGATACATTAGCAGCCTCGAAGGGCTACAGAAAATGGATGCAGGATTAGCCGACGTCAGTAAACAAAAAATTACATATTTAATATAGCGGGCACTCACGAAAGATACATATACATAAAAAAAGTTGCAGCGCACGTAACAAAAAAAACACGACCGCTACGGACGAAAACTAATCAGCAAACAGTTCCTACAATGGCTAATTTCCGACTAAAACGTTTGGCGTTTGACCCGGCGGTCAGTTGGCGACAACACGGCTAGCCTTTAGAGTAGGGGTCAAAAAAAAATTAAATACCCAGTGCCAGAAATTATTATGAACAATTCGAATCATAGGGCGACAATGTATGCGATGAGCAGTGCAAATGACGTTCAAGATAGGAAAGGAGCGGGGTGAATGTACACACAAATGCCGTCCAGGAACCGGTCTGAAGTAGTACACAGCTGACTATCTCGCACGCGCACTAACAAATCACAACGCCTTATCATGATTATTTAACTGATAAACGCAGTCCCAGTACGCATTCGGCTCAACACAAATATATATATATTAGGGTGACCCTTAGCTACATGAGAGATTTTTTTTTTAATATTTGGAAGTGCCACCCCTTAGAATTATTCGAATACATGAAAAAATAAATTGTAAAAAATTTGGAGACGATAGGTCAACTGTAAGACGTGCCCAAGGGCAATAAATAACCCCCCCAAGGATGATTTTTTAGTTTTTTTGGTATATCTCAAAAACTTTAGCTTTTGCGAAAAAGTTTATTTGGACTTTTTTATAGGTATACAATTTTTCTATAAAAATTTCACTAATTTTTTCAATTTTTTTTACTTGAAACTACTAAAATTGGTTTTACTATGATGTGTGTGTTTTTTTTTTGTGTCTGTTACCACTTTTTCTCAGCTCTCACCGAACGGATTTCTTTCAACGATACGTCAAAAGATCACAAATCGTATCTAGTCGAAGAAATTACCCTCAAAAATTGAAAAAATTTCCCTCGTTCACCGTAAATGATGGAAACTTCCAAAAAAATTACAAATTTAAAAATCGCTAATTTTCGAATTTTTTTCAATTTTTTTTACTAAAAACTGCTGTAACTTTTTCAAAAATGAACATATTGTCGTAACTCAAAAATTAATAAAAAATATTAAAAGAAAGAAAGTCAGAATAATTATTATTCTTGGAATTAAAAAAATGTGAGCGAGAGATATTTTTGATTCGGGGTGTAATTCGAGGGTCATAAAATAACAATGTAGATTTTCTTATGGATTTAAAAAAATCATACCTGGTAAATTCTCTGGTTCTTATAATATCCTTAGTGATGATATTGGTAAAAATGATAAATAAAGTAACACAAGTTCAAATTTTTAGTTCACAAATTAACACATAAAAACTTTGACAATGACGATCACGACGTTCGCACAGCTTAATACAGAGCACAAAAGAACAACTGCTTAATACGGATCACGAAAAGAACAGCCAGGAGCAAGGGTTTGCTATGGCTTTTTATAATATTTTTTTACCTCCAAAAATTGTCAGTGTCGAATTTTTAGTATAATTGTTTATTGATAAATAAACATGAAACACAGAGATCAATACAGATGAATAGAACATAAATTATTTTGACATTTACATATATAACATTAACATGTTTTTTTTACGAGTAAGACGAAGATCAATACCATGTATTTTACTATTAATAGTAGAATAACAAAGATGACAAAAATAATATATAGATTTTCTTTTGGTAAGGAAGGATTTTAAAAGTAATTATTAATTGATTTGTGACCGAACCGCAACACTACAATATAGCCAAACAGTGTGAGTTTGTTGACTATTTCTCTTAAATGTTTATCTAAATTTTTGTTCGAAAAGGATCATGTCCTTGTAAGAATATGATGTATAATGAAACAAGTTAAAATGTACCATTTTTATGGATAGAAGTGGTGACTATTTGAAATGAAAAAAGAATATACTAATAAATACTAAAAAGATAGCATTGTTGAGTACATGAACAGGGTATTTTAGTGTTGTCTCGNGTTGAGTACATGAACAGGATATTTTAGTGTTATCCCATATAAATAATAGTAACGATTATATTACGACAATATCAATATAATTTTTTTTATAGATGCTTGATGTCTTTACTTATTATTTGGTATATTTTTTTGTAAATCTGACCCTTTATCTGCCCACAGGGGGGGATTTAAAATGACAACTTTTTCACAAAAAATTAACTTTTTCAACTTAACTTTTGAAAATGTTCGGGAAGTTCTGACACTTTTATATATATCTTAAATTAAAGCTAATGTAATATACTTTATTACAGAAAAAAAAAAATTTGACCACTGGACATGTCTTCATGGTGAAAATGGCTACCGAATGCTATTTTCGTGTGAAAATTCTCGATTTTATTTTTTACATTATATTTAACTTTATAATGCTATAACTTATTGAAAAGTGTATGGATCAACACAATTTTTTTATGAGAAATAATATTTTTTAATAATCCCTTTTTCATTCAACATACTTTATCTTAATTAGGATATTAATAAGGAACTAGCAGATCATGTAGCTTTTGGAATAATACACCAATTTTTTAAAATTAAACACTATCTAAAGATTTGCATCGAAGCGTTTTTTTTTTATAGTNATCTATAGATTTACATTGAAGCGCTTTTATTTTGATAGTGATTATAATCACTATCAGATATCATTATACTTAATCCAACTATACCACGTCACCACTGTGTCATGACGCCCCTGTGTTGGGTTTTTATAATTTTAATTTAAAAAAAACACACCAGAGTAAAATTAATACCGTCTCAGCTTCACATTGAAGTTAAAATAATGTTAATTTACAAATTTATATACAACCAGAAACTATATAAACTTGTAATAAAAATACATAATTAACGAATATTATTTAACTCGTTGATTGACAATTCAAATTGGCCCCAAAACAAAAAAAATTTTCAAACAATAAATGGCCTTTGCCATCCTACGAGCATGATGGATTGGACCAGGAATTTTAAAATAAATTCTATGTAAAGGTGTTTCACCAAATAATATTATGACTAATTCTAAAAGTTCTTTATAGTCATCTCGAGGTTGGTATTTTTGTAATTGTTCAAAACTAAATTTCAAAATATCGTCTTTTTTTGTTTTTAATTTTTCTAAAATAACAGTATTTTCTATTCCACTTAAGTAATTTGTTTTATTGATATTTTGCCAAGACTTTTGGAATTTATTGAAAATAGGAACATCTGGTTCAAATGACTTATTAAATTTTACATTAAAAACACTTTTCAATATAATTTCATAAATGTGATGTATGCATGGTAAGTATAAAATATCACGCCCTAACATTTGCATGGAATTTATTTTAAAATTCCTGGCCCAATCCATCATGCTCGTTGTCATTTATTGTTTGAAAATTTTTTTGTTTCGGGGCCAATTTGAATTGTAAATCAAAGAGTTAAATATTCGTCCATTATGTATTTTTATTACAAGTTTATATATTAAACAAGGTTTAGTGCACCAATGCTGCATTAGCGCCAAATTTAGATTTACAATTTATTAAAAATATATAGGGGCGTGAAACTCATGAAGAGTATAATAATATTTTAACAAAAGACGAAGCACAAAAACAATACCTACTACAGATTGTTACAGAATATCGGCGTATTTTCCTAAATGCAATAAAAGCACATTATGCTAAGAATTTTAAAAAAGATAAATTATTTAAAATATGTAGTAAATTTTTTTAGTACGTTTTTTTTTTGTAAATAGTTTCTGATTGTATATAAATTTGTAAGTTAACATTATTTTAGCTTCAATGTGAAGCTGAGACGGTATTAATTTTATTCTGATGTGTTTTTTTTTAATTAAAATTAAAAAAATTGTAGGTTTTGAATAGTAAATAATAGAAAAAATGTCGAATTAAAAATGTATAGAAAATTAAATTTAAAACAACGGTTAAATGAATTTTTTTATGTTTTTACAATGAACGATTTATAAATTAACAATTTTAACGGTAAGAATAGAACATATACGTATTTATTTTTTTAGGGCTAAATAAGAACTTTTCGAAAATTTTTGTGTATATACTTTTTATAGAAAAATTGTATACCTATAAAAAAGTCCAAATAAACTTTTTCGCAAAAGCTAAAGTTTTTGAGATATACCAAAAAAACTAAAAAATCATCCTTGGGGGGGTTATTTATTGCCCTTGGGCACGTCTTACAGTTGACCTATCGTCTCCAAATTTTTTACAATTTATTTTTTCATGTATTCGAATAATTCTAAGGGGTGGCACTTCCAAATATTAAAAAAAAAATCTCTCATGTAGCTAAGGGTCACCCTAATATATATATATTTGTGTTGAGCCGAATGCGTACTGGGACTGCGTTTATCAGTTAAATAATCATGATAAGGCGTTGTGATTTGTTAGTGCGCGTGCGAGATAGTCAGCTGTGTACTACTTCAGACCGGTTCCTGGACGGCATTTGTGTGTACATTCACCCCGCTCCTTTCCTATCTTGAACGTCATTTGCACTGCTCATCGCATACATTGTCGCCCTATGATTCGAATTGTTCATAATAATTTCTGGCACTGGGTATTTAATTTTTTTTTGACCCCTACTCTAAAGGCTAGCCGTGTTGTCGCCAACTGACCGCCGGGTCAAACGCCAAACGTTTTAGTCGGAAATTAGCCATTGTAGGAACTGTTTGCTGATTAGTTTTCGTCCGTAGCGGTCGTGTTTTTTTTGTTACGTGCGCTGCAACTTTTTTTATGTATATGTATCTTTCGTGAGTGCCCGCTATATTAAATATGTAATTTTTTGTTTACTGACGTCGGCTAATCCTGCATCCATTTTCTGTAGCCCTTCGAGGCTGCTAATGTATCTTTATTATTTTATGTTTTGAGCCATACATATTTTTTTTTAGTGCGCCGTGCCTTAAGCACGCGTGGTGAATTGTTTTTTATTTTATTAAATTTTTTTAGGTGCCCCTATTTTTTTTTATTTAGGTTCCTCAACATGGCAGACATGTTACAAGACCACCTGTTATGTCTATATTATTTTGTGATTTTTTTTTTATATATGTTTTATGTTATATTTTGTGGGGTGATGTGTATATATCAATAGTACAATGTGGTGACGTTGTGCATTTTATTCCTCGGTGTCCCAACGTCTTGCACGCCAAGTCTAACTGTTTAAAACCAGTGCTTAGCGGTAATTCCGTGATTAATAGCCGCTGGGTACCCGAAGACGTTAATCATATTATCTAATTGTAAAAGTGTAGGTGTAATTCATTTTTTTTATTAATATCTGTTTTTTTTCTTCTCTCTGTTCCCCTATAATTTGTAGACGAGGTTATTTGACCGTTCGGTTTTTTGTCTCGTATTAACTTAATTTTTTTTTTTGTTTTTTTGTTTTAATAAAGTCTCCTTAATTTAACTTAACTATCATCTAATTTTTTTTGCGGGTTCCATCTTCAATAGACTCGTGTATTTTTTTTATCTTTTTTCCTTTAAAAAATCAACTCCCCTTAGTTTATAAGGTACGGGCAACGGCCTTGTATAAGGTCATCCCTCATCATTATGGTTATGTGACAACTGTCACGAGGTTTTGGTGTACATCTACTATCAACGACTCAACGGACATCGACTTCAATCTATAACACTTTTCTATTTTTATTTAAATTGTTTTAATGTACAAAATTTAATTTATTTTTAAAATCCTACTGTGGTCCGACAATACATTGTCTCGCCCAGTGGGTCGGCGACCTTTTTCTTATTCATTTTTTAATGCGCCATGAAAGTTACTAATTTTTTCGTTGCGGCCAATTAATTCGATTTTTTTTATAACATTTGTAACCTTTCAACCTTAAAATTTAACATATTTTTGCTAAGTATAGAAATAATTTATAATACTTTTTTTAGAATTGTAACTATGATCCAATGTATATATATATTTAAGAAACAATGCAATATATACATATTGATTTTTAGTCAGCGTTAATATAAGCGCTGTGTATACATAATTTATTTTTAACTTGTAAACATTAAATGTGTCTGTTGATTACCAAAAAATTACTCTAAGTTGTTTTCTGCACCTTAGTTTTTAAATTTTAATAATTTTTCAATCTTAATTTAAAAAATTTTCTTCATTGATTAATCTAATTTATTATTTTAACGAAATTAGTAAAATGATTTGTTAGATTAGAAAAATTATACAAGTCTAATAGTTAATACGAAATAATTTTAGAAAATATCGGATGATAAATTAATTTTGGTGGATTTTCATTTTTTTAATTTATCTATAAAAATTAAAATTAAGGTTGGTAGAAGGATTATGTAGTTGTATAAAATCCCGCTAAAAAAAATAAAAAATAAAAATATGTAAAATTTTGCTATTAAAATTTAAAAAATGTTTGTATATAGTTACGGAAAAGATATTGTCCGATTATAAAATATCGGATAATAATGTTTCTGACTAAACATTTTTAGACCGTAGAACGACGAAAAGTATAATGCCGGTCCATATAACAATAAAACGATAAATTGATCTCATGACTTCTATTATTTCTTCCACGAAATTTTGAATAAAATTGATTCCTGCGATAATCAACTTTGTAATAATATAATTTATCATTGCTACAATATATTCTATAATATAATTAATAAATAATAGAATTTATTATATATTTTATTTACAACCACTATAATTCATCGTGGATAATAGAACATCTTTCGTGGAAATGAATAATTTTTTACAAATAGGAATTGAGAATACATCTTAGTAATTACCTGGACCCATCATTGGTTTAGCACGTTAATTCTGATGTTACGAACATTAAATTTAATAATTCTCCCAAGTTTTAAGGTAACGGTCTTCAACATACTAATGTATAACACTACTGGTGGCATCAAATAAAAAACCCAGCACAGGGGGGTCGCGGCACAGTGGTGACGTGGTATAGATGGATCAAGTATAATGATATCTGACAGTGATTAAAATCACTATCAAAAAAAAAAGCTTCGATGCAAATCTTTAGATAGTGATTAATTTTAAAAAATTTGTGGATTATTCCAAAAGTTTCATAAACTGCTAGTTCCTTATTAATATCCTGATTAAGATAAAGTATGTCGAATGAAAAAGGTATTATTAAAAAATAGAATTTCCCATAAAAAAATTATATTGATCAATACACTTTTCAATAAGTTAAAGCATTATAAAGTTAAAAATGTAAAAAATAAAATTGAGAATATTCACACAATAATAGCATTTGGTAGCCATTTTCATCGTGAAGACAAAATAAAGTCCGAAATTTGTTTTTAGTTTCGATGCGAAGCTGAGAAGGTATTAGTTTTACTAAGATGTGTTTTTTTTTTTTTTTTTGTCAGTTACCACTTTTTCTCAGCTCTCACCGAACCGATTTCTTTCAATGATACGTCAAAAGATCACAAATCGTATCTAGTCGAAGACATTACCCTTAAAAATTGAAAAAAATTCCCTCGTTCCCCGTAAATGGGGGAAACCTCCAAAAAAATTACAAATTTAAAAATCGCTAATTTTCGANGATATACTTAACGTTACTGGTTGAACAATTTGATTGCACTTAATAACTATACTACCCTTATTAACTACGTATAACCATGAATTTACATGTTCTAATTTATGCCAAATGTTATGATTAATTTTTACATACTTTAAAATACACTCTTTAGGTAAAACATCTGGTTGTCTAAATAATTTTGCAAGACATGAATTATTTATACTAAAAATAGGTTGATCATAAGGACATAATATTGTTTCACCTATATATTTACATGAATTTAATTGTTTTATATTTAATTCTATATAATACAATCTAGATTTTTCTATTGCTATATAATCCATGGGATAATCTATTACAACAAATATATTATCGTGAGTTTTTGTCGGTCATGCGATTGGTTTATATAAAGTTAATTCATATTTATTAGCTAAAGGGATTTTTAACTTAAAAATTAAGGCATTTTGAATATATACAACATTTATATTTATCAAGTGTAATAGTTCTGATACTCCAGATACTAACCAACTATTAGGGATGATTACATTTAGAGGTAAATGAGACTTTATTATTTTTATTTGTTCTATCAACGATTTGGTATTCATGATAATAGGGTGTAATAATCCTTGTATTGCGGAAATTATAATGTTAACCAAATTCTGGGTTTCATACGCATACTAATTAATTATTTGATTGAGCAACATAATTTTTTCTGTCAACTCTGTTTCAAATTGAAGAACTCCCATTTCTCGAATAGTAGAGTTTACTTCTCGAAATAAGAAATTATATTTTACTTCTAAACTTATTTTCGATTGTTCTAGATTGATAAGTGACGAATTTACGTTTGAAACAATGGATTGCATTATGTTTTTTTTGTTTCTGTAAGATGTACTATTTGGTTTCTTGATCGTTCAANATTCGACATACTTTATCTTAATCAGGATATTAATAAGGAACTAGCAGATTATGAAGCTTTTGGAATAATCCACCAATTTTTTAAAATTAAACACAATCTAAAGATTTGCATCGAAGCGTTTTTTTTTATAGTGATTTTAATCACTGTCAGACATCATTATACTTGATCCAACTATGCCACGTCGCCACTGTACCACGACCCCCCTGTGCTGGGTTTTTTAATATTGAGTGGAGGAAGATCGTGGGAGAGTAATGCGTAATGATAAAAATAAAAAAAAACTAGCATTACTAAATTATTGAATAATTCAACTTCATTTCTAAATCTAATTACTATAAAAATTATTTTTCAGTATTATACTTATAAATCATTAAAATTTAATGAAACTTACATTTAATGTAAATTTCATTCACATAATATTTATGAAATAGGGAACCCCATCACTGCAATCTCTCCTTTATACGATATTTTAAATTAAAGTACAAATGTATGTCAGATAAAAAATNCGATATTTTAAATTAAAGTACAAATGTATGTCAGATAAAAAATATAATCCATTAAAAAAAAAATTTTAATAATGCATACATTCTTCAAAAAGTTATAGCAATATAAAGTTGAAAAAAAATATGAAATTGAACATTTTAACACAATAATAACATATTTTTTAAATACGGCAGCCATTGGCACATAGTATATCAGTCATATATCAGTTACAGTTGTAACATAAGCTTTAATCCAACATATATGTTCGACCTCGGAATATTAAAATTAAACACTATCTATAGATTTGCATTGAAGCGCTTTTATTTTGATAGTGATTTTAATCACTGTCAGATATCATTATACTTAATCCAACTATGCCACGTCACCACTGTGCCAGGACCCCCCTGTGCTGGTTTTTTTAACAATATGATGCTATAACTTTTTAAAAAATGCATGAATCAATTCTATTCTTTAAAAATAAATACTTTATATTTACCTCTTTCATTCGACATACTTTTTTTTAAAATCGGACCATTTCCCTTTATACAGGGGGGGTGCAAACCTTTTAAAATGCGTATAGAAAGTAGAACTTTTTCAACTTAACTTTTGAAAATGTTCCGGAAAGACTGACACTTTTATATATATCTTAAATTAAAGCTTATGTAATATACTTTAATTTGAAAAAAAAAAATTTGACCTCTGGACTTGTCTTCGTGGTGAAAACGGACATCAAAGTTAAAGAAAAACGTACGATTTCCGTGAAAAAATTCTCGATTTTATATGTTATATTATTTAATTTATATTTTTTATAACTTTTGGAAAAATGTATGGATCAATATTATTATTTTTTTATAATAAATATTTATATACCCTTTTCATCTGGCATGCTTTTTTTGTAAATCGGATCATACCCCTTTAATGAAATAGATATCATCTATACTTGTTCCATCTATTCCTCGTCCACACTGTGTCTCGACCCCACTGTGCTACCGTTTGTTTTAAATCTACATATTGTCCTGATGTTTTTTTTTATAATCATGTTCCTTGCATAAGTGGTTGGTGACCCAACTCTACTTATTGCAAGGGAGCCATGAGTGTGGCGACTCCACAAACCGTTGCGTGGCCCAAGTCGTTACCTCTCAAATTTAAATAAAATCACATAAAATAGTACATGTAAATAATTTTAATAATATTGACGACTTTTTACAAAAAGATTTTTCTGGCTTGAATAATTTGTCAGCAAATATTTAGTTAGTTGAATAATTCTAAATTAAAAAATTAAAGACATTTATTAATTTACGCCAGATGTTTTATCATAAATATTTATCTTATTATTTATAAATATAAAACAGAACGAATACGTGTCTTCTAACTCTTTATCAAATTATATTTTTTTCAAGAAATTTCAATCATAATTGTTTTACAATGTTTTCATTAAAACTTTACAAGTTTGGCATTTTATTATTTCATATGATTTTATATACAAAAGCAGAAAAAGGTTTAAAAAAATCATTAATTCAGTTAGATACATTACTAATGTTTTCGGGATGGAAAAATTTAAATGATTTGATCTTTATAAACTATTACAGTAGTTATCATTATCCTCATACTCTGATTGAAATACCTACACATATCGATAAATGCAATCAAAAAGTAAGAGCCTTGACTATATATCTTGGATGTACATATGCAAAAGTTATGAATAATCTTTTTTCAGTTATTAGCAACGTTATACAAAATTGTGAAAATATAATTAAAGAAGAGAAACGCTTAATAAATGGATACATTTGCACAGAAAAATTCGTAAGCATAATATCCAAAGTAGTTGTTCCAATGACCACATTGATGAAAGGAGCCATGGACGCTCTAGATTTATTGCATAAAAGACCATGGGTTACTATTGATAAACCACCCTATATATTCAGCTCTTTATTTGAGAGAATAGAAAATATCCTTAACCAATTAAACAAACTAACTTTAACTCGTTATAATATATCTTCATACTTGGAGGCATTAAAATATATATATTCATTTTCTGAAAAAGTAATATTTGATATAAACAATGAATCTACATTGTATTGTAATTTTGTAACTTATGATATAAATTATTTATGGAACAAATGGGTTCAAGAGCATAAAGTCATCATTGGACAAAGTGAAAAATTAGTATTTTTAGAATTCATAAGTAGAAAAATTAAGGGTTATGTCAGTACAGTAATTAAAGAAAAGTATTTTAAACTCGGATTTAAATTTGATCCAATCACTGAAGAAACATTTATACCAATACCGCAGGAGCTAATTGAACTAGGTATTTAAAATGAAAAAAAAATAATAATAATTTAAAATTAATGTCTTATACATATTTTTATGAATTTAGAATTAGAATTTAAAGTAACAGATGCAACATAACCTCCAACGCCAATACAAGTAGAAAATCAATAAGTGTTTATTATTTATATTTATACTTTATAACTAATCAAAATTAAATAATTATTTCATAAATCTTTGAATAATAATTATTCAATGATATTAATAATTATTATTAAAACAATAATTTGATTCGTATTTTAGTTTGTTATCCCTTATAATATTAGTATATAGTATGATCACAGATAAAAAAATAAAATGGTGCACTTTTTGATTTATTGATAACTTTAGATTTACCCGAACCTACCTGAAATCAGTGACACAACGCCTTATTGTCGTGGTGTAAAATTCAATTAACGGCTAGCGTCCAAAAGCCGCCGAAATAATAACTTATCAGTCATCTTCGTGACACCTCCTTTTACTTATCGGGCAACTTTATCGATTCTTCACAACGTTCTTTTACTCTTTGTCTTAATTGTGTTTACCAGCAACTGAATATTATAATTATTGATGGCTCCGTGTCACCACCAGTGAATCTAAAGTCGTGTACTTTGTTTCTTTTTTTTTTGCGTTTAAGCATCAACCTACCCTCAACAATTGGCTCCCCGGCTTGGATCTTAACCGGATTAACTTTAAGGTAAGAAAACCATTAGCTGACTTGATTTTTATTTTATTGTTTTTTTTTTATATATATAAAAGAGACAGCTAGGTTTCCTTATCCGTTTTTGTGCTACGGTTTATTTTAAATTTTTAGTTTACTGTTAAGCGCAGTGCATTACCCACCCGGTCATATAAATACTATCTACTTCGCGAATAGTAGATTTCCAACTTCGGTGTATTTTTAAACACGATAAAAGTGGATTTCTAGCGATTACGTATTTACACAAATACGCGCACTGACGACCTTGAGTCGCACATCGCCGCGAACTCAACCGTTTATCTGTTTCGATAATCCACTAGGCAGGTAGGGTGATCATATACGTTATCATACCATAGCGATCGTTACATCTAACAACCGGGTCCCATAAAATCGTTTGTATTATTATTTCCGTCCTTCACAATCATAAAGATTATACGACTCCTATCGTAATAATTTCTTTTTCATATACTATTTAGTATCGTATGTGCCATACTACAATAGTTGCACAACAACAATAATAATAATACAAACGACCGGCATTGTTGACGTTCATACGCGAACACATAGTGCGTATTATCGCGATCGACGACATCGTATTTCTGAATAACAAAAATAAATAAGGGCTTGCGTTTCATTTATTTATTTTTGTTAATTTTCGCAAAATACGGTAAGGAACGTTCACTATGTCAGGTAAAACATTGTCTCAAATGAATCATTGGGAATTATTGCGCGAATGCGCTTATAGACAGCTAAATGGACCCACGACGAAAAGCGATATAAAAGCGATAAAGCGGACCAACCGGTTAACCTGGCGCTAGAGGATTCCGAAACAGAGTCTCTACACGAATGGTCCCAGGTAACCGGTCGCCCCAACGGTAGTGTGAACGCAGCGTATAGGGATGACATGTATATGGTGCGTTCAATATCCCACGCAACGGAGGAGATAGGCGCGTTAAGACAAAGTTTACGCGATATATCTCTTAACACACGCATGGAAGCGCGCATGTCAGAAGTAGAGAGAGCACTGTCCCGCATTACGCAGGAGATCTCACAC
The DNA here is from genome assembly GCF_025091365.1 of Daktulosphaira vitifoliae. Classification (NCBI taxonomy): domain Eukaryota; kingdom Metazoa; phylum Arthropoda; class Insecta; order Hemiptera; family Phylloxeridae; genus Daktulosphaira; species Daktulosphaira vitifoliae. Next base: position 20,095 of record NW_026099682.1, on the reverse strand, counting down.
AATTACAAGTCGCGATTTAAATAACGAGTCCATACGTAATCCGTTCGCCACTGCACAGATGACGCGAGAAACGGCGGAAACCAACCGTACTAGTTACGCATCGCCCGACCCGCGTCCCCACCCCCCGACCAGGTCGATTTTGCGGAGCCGATCACTGGCAAAGCGCATGTCCTAATAGACCGACAGTGCCGGGAATGGACAGTAGCCACGGAGAAACTAGTCCATTCTCCGGGCTTTCAAATACAGTTTCGTCCAAATCATCATATCAATCAGCGCGCCGACCAAACCGCCCGTTCATTCAACATTGGTAACAAAAACGAATGCGCTTTTTGCGATCAAAATTACACTATTTTATATAACCTTAAAAACAACCACACCACTTTCACATCAACTTCACCATCACCCCTACAACCCTACTGTCATTATAGTGGTCATGCTGTAGCACCACAACTCACCACCAGCACACCCCTCATCCACAATGAGGACCACAAGGTTATTCAAAATACTTGTTATACGATCGTAGACGCAATAGGTAACGATTATAGCGCGATTCGGGCCAACGATATGTTGGTCACCGTGGGGGGAGGGGAATACGGCAGGAACGGCCTACCCGCTTATGGCAATTAATACTGCCGGCGAACAAACCGTTTCAATGCCCCCCGTTCGAACCGCTAACCACCTGATTACAGCCGCACAAACACGTCCGCGTAAAATAACTACTCCCGCTTTGGAGCTGGAATTTGACAACGGCTTTGTGACGGCCTTACTTGACTCTTAAGCGCAAAAATCGTATACCACTCGAGCAATAGCTCACAAATTTGGAATTGTACACAACGGACAAACATCCCCAGTTAGGTCTGCTGACGGTCACACAGCAGACACGGCCGGCACAGCTACATTTATAACAAAAATTGCGGATCTACAAGTAAAGTTCACGGCTGTTATTTTAGAGAATCTGTACTGTGACGTACTCCTGGGACACGACTTTCTAACAGAACAGGAAGTCTCCTGGGACTACGCTGCAGGTACAATTCACTTGGGCGTGACGCGACGCACTACAGCTTGTTGGAAAGCGACATACGTTACCCAATGTAGATCTATCAACACTAGATATAGCAGGCGACCCACACACGCGCGAACAGTTAGTGAAAAACTGCGCTACGTTTTTAATGATACGGTGGGGCGCACAACGGTCGTTGAACACACATCACTCACTTTACTAGTGCCAGCCCGAAAATAGAGGCTGACACCACCATCCTTAGCATCAAACATGGAGGAGATATCATTTTTAACAACAAAATAGCGGTAACAACAATAACGGCAGCAACAGCACAGTAACAGCAACAACAACAATATTAGCAGCGGTAACAACATCCAAATCAGCAGCGGTGAAACAGCGAACAGGGGAGGAACCCATGGAATTGGAATACACGCACTCACCCTTTAGATCACCCAATAAACAACGTGAGTTTTGAAGCCTTCACTGCGATACGCGTTTACCTTTTTTTGCGACGTAAGTCGTGTCACAACATATAAGGAATTTATTTATTGTACAGCGCCTTTAACTATAATTATTGTATCAAATAATTGGTGATGCGTGTAACACGCGAGTCAATGCATATTAATGGATTTGCGAAAATTTAAACATTTTCAATGTACTATTTATTGTTATATATTGTATCTATCTTTGATCTACTACATTTAATCTTTAATCTATCAGTCTTTTTAACTCTATTGCAGATTAAATAATTCGATTCTATCTAATGTGCTACTACACATTTACTACCACGACTTTTTAAGATTAACGTTCAGAAACATTTTGTCTTCAAAATGATCCTAATATATTCGAGCATATTTAAGGACAACGTTCTTGTCAGTAAGTTCGGGAACACAATTCTCAATTCACATCGCACATCTAGAAGCCTAGAAAAATATAACATTATAAAATACTTTTTGTGATATATTAAAAAATTAATTATTAGTTAAAAAAATACAACAAAATACCGAAATTAATTTAAATATTCATACCTTCAAAGTCCTAAATGTACCGAATTTCTATTTTTACAGCATTTCACATCACATTTGCAATATGAAATACTTTTTTTATTGTTCATAATTTTACAACAAACTGCGCAAAAAAAATAGTGCAAAAATTAACAATAAATAAATAAATTTCAAATATAAAATAAGATATCCGTACTCCAAATTTCAAAGGTGAATCGGAACTGGAAAGTGTTGGTAAATTTGGCGCGCTTACAACGGCATCATAACAAGCAATAGAAGTCAGGAATGCATTGTTGAAAGACAATAATTTCTCATAAAGACTTTCTTTTCAAAATACAACTATATAACGGTTATAAAATATATTTAAGAGTTGCATACATTTTAATATTTCTCTTGTCAAAGACATTACCCTCAAAAATTGATTAAAATACCCTCATCTCCGTAAATGGGGGAAATCTCCCAAAAAATTACAATTTTAAAAACCCAGCACAGGGTGGTCGCGGCACAGTTGTGACGTGGTATAGTTGGATCAAGTATAATGATATATGACAGTGATTAAAATCACTATCAAAAATAAACGCTTCGATGCAAATCTTTAGATAGTGTTTAATTTAAAAAAAATTGGTGTTTTATTCCAAAAGCTACTTGATCTGCTGGTTCCTTAATATCTCGATTAAGATAAAGTATGTCGAATGAAAAAGGGTTTATTAAAAAATATTATTTCTCATAAAAAAATTGTGTGGATCCATAAACTTTTCAATAAGTTATAGCATTATAAAGTTAAATATAATATAAATAATAAAATCGAGAATTTTCACACGAAAATAGCATTCGGTAGCCATTTTCGCCGTGAAGACAAGTCCAGAGGTCAAATTTTTTTTTTTCAAATTAAAGTATATTACATTAGCTTTAATTTAAGATATATATAAAAGTGTCAGACCTTCCGGAACATTTTCAAAAGTTATGTTGAAAAAGTAAATTTTTTGTGAAAAAGTTGTCATTTTAAATCCCCCCCTGTGGGCAGAAAAAAGGTCAAATTTACAAAAAAAATATACCAAATAATAGATAAAGACATTAAGCATCTATATAAAAAAAATTTATATTGATATGGTCATTTTTGAAAAAGTTACAGCAGTTTTTAGTAAAAAAAATTGAAAAAATTTCGAAAATTAGCGATTTTTAAATTTGTAATTTTTTTGGAGGTTTCCCCCATTTACGGGGAACGAGGGAAATTTTTTCAATTTTGAAGGGTAATGTCTTCGACTAGATACAATTTGTGATCTTTTGACGTATCGTTGAAAGAAATCCGTTCGGTGAGAGCTGAGAAAAAGTGGTAACAGACACAAAAAAAAAACACACATCATAGTAAAACCAATACCTTCTCAGCTTCGCATCGAAGCTAAAATCGGTCATTTGCACATAGAAGATAGATCGTCGGGACAAAATTTTTTTTTTATTTTATAGTACATATAATCAGCTTTATTTTATATATGTTTAAAGGACGCAGTATTTCCGGAACACTTTCAAAAGTTAAGTTGAAAAAGTTCTATGTTTTATACAATGTTTCAAGTTTTGAACGCTCCCTATATAAGGGGAAATTATCCAATTTTAATAAAAAGTATGTCAAATGAAAGATGTACGTATAATGTATTTAAAAAATAAATTGTGTTGATACTTACATTTTTTGAAAAGTTATATCATTTTTAAGTTGAAAATTTAAAATCGAAAATTTTAACACAAAAATAGCGTTTTTTTAACTACGGCAGCCGTTTCCATGAAGAAAATAAAGTGTCGGGACAAATTTTTTTTTTAATTTTATATTACATATAATAAGCTTTAATTTTATATATGTTTAAAGGCCGCAGTATTTACGGAACATTTTCAAAAATTAAGTAGAAAAAGTTAGTTTTTGTAAAAAGTTGCCATTTTAAAATCACCACAGTGTGCAGGTTAAGTGTTAAATTTTCAAAAAAATGATATTAAATGAAAAAAATATATCTAAGGTTTTAGTATATAAAAAAATTATGTTGATTTGTTTATTTTTGAAAAAGTTATGGAAGTTTTAAGAAAAGAAAGAGAAAAAAATGACAAAATTTACCGATTTTAAAATTTGTAATTTTTTTGGATATTTCCCCCATTTGCGGGAAATGAGGGAAAATTTTTCAATTTTTAAGGTTAATATCTTCAACTAGATACGATTTGTGATCTTTTGACGTATTGTTGAAATAAATCAGTCCAGTGAGAGCTGAGAAAAAGTAGTGACAGACACAAAAAAAAAAAAATAAAAAAAAAATAAACACATCATGGTAAAATTAATACCTTCTCAGCTTCGCATCGAAGCTAAAATCGGTAATTTTCAACACTTTTTCAATTTTTTTTTCTTAACACTGCCATAGCTTTTTTAAAATTGAACAAATTAATATAATTTTTTGTTTATAGATACCTTAGGTATTTACCTAAGGTATCTATTTAATATTTTTTTGTCAACATTTGACCCTTTATCTGCTCACAGAGTGGGTTTCAATATGGCAACTTTTTCAACTTAACTTTTGAATATGTTATATATATATCTTAAATTAAAGCTTATATAATATACTTTATTATTTGAAAAAAATTGACATCTGGACTTGTTTTCATGGTGAAAATGACTAACGTATTCAAAAATATGTTATTTTCTATTATTAAAAATATTGGTTTTGTATTTTATTTTATTTTAAAACACTTGATAAGGGGAGTACACTGATTTTCATAAAAATATATAAATAAGAAATTCTTGAGTTGTGACAAATTATCTATTTTAAGTAAAATAATATGTAATAAATAACACAAATTGAGTAATAAACAGATAACAGTAAAATGTCGTAACACTTCTTGCATTAATAGATGAATTAAATTTAATATAAAAGGGCATAAAAACTGTCAATCTCTCACACTACTACTTCATCTTATGAACTTTCAACGGATTCAAGAAGTGGCTTGATAAAATACCATTTTACATAGAAAATTGAACTATATTCATTTTTTCGACATTAGTCCTGATATCATTAAGGTAAATTCATATTCTACAAAAAAATCCATAAGGTTAAAAGTTAAATATAATAAGTGCATAAATTAAGTAGGAAACCAGAAAAAATAAAGTGATCTCTAGAATAAAATATTGTCTAAATAATTAAAGAGAATCAATAACGTTTATACGAAGTTAGCCAGCCTAGTCTAATCTTTGAATGGGTTACCTTTGTAGTCAATACTAATAAAGACTCTCTTGCGAAGATAGAGAAGCCACTTGTGGTTCCTATACTACTCGAGGTATTTATTGACTCGACTCACAAGTAGCACAAGCCTACATAACTATTGGTACGAGTAGCGTTGTTGATGATCTATGTGTGATAATTAATCACAATAATTTCTATTTCAAATTATTATTATATTAATAAATTTTCAAACATCACTTTGCATTTTTATATTTTACATCTTCTCATTAACCCCCGTACTCATATCCCGAGAGATAATTATATTATATCATTTTTTATTCAATAAATATTATAGTAACTCAACTATTCTCATGCTCATACAATACCGACAATTAACAAATAATTTTAATAAATTTATTCTTAAATATTATTAATAAATCTTTTTAATAAAATTTCTTTTTTTTGAGTTACTAAACTTGTACCGTGTTTAACGATACACAGAAAGTTGGAATCTCCTATTTTGCGCCGTGGATAGTATCTATATGACCGGGTGGGTAATGCACTGCGCTGAACAGTAAACTAAAAGTTTAAAATAAACCGTAGTACAAAAACGGACAAGGAAACCTAGCTGTCTCTTTTATATATATAAAACATAGTTGGGTCCAGATAGATTTAATCTGACAGTGATTAAAATCACTATCATAAGAAACGCTTCGATGCAAATCTGTAGATAGTGTTTAATTTTAAAAAATTGATGGATAATTGCAAAATTAACATCAACTTCTATTAAAATAAAATACAAAACCCATAATTTTAATACAAAAATAGCATATTTTTGAATACGG
>NW_026099682.1:0-11330 GCF_025091365.1 Daktulosphaira vitifoliae | reverse complement strand
ATTTTCGATTTTAAATTTTCAACTTAAAAATGCTATAACTTTTTGAAAAATGTATATATCAGCACAAATTTTTTTTTTCTAAATACATTATAAGTACATCTTTCATTTGACATACTTTTTATTAAAATTGGATAATTTCCCCTTATATAGGGAGCGTTCAAAACTTGAAACATTGTATAAAACATAGAACTTTTTCAACTTAACTTTTGAAAGTGTTCCGGAAATACTGCGTCCTTTAAACATATATAAAATAAAGCTGATTATATGTACTATAAAATAAAAAAAAAATTTTGTCCCGACGATCTATCTTCTATGTGCAAATGGCTGTCGAAAATTAAAAAAAAATGTAATGTTTGCGATAAAAATCACCTTTTATCGGGATGTTTTTTGTACTTAAAACTGCCATATTTTTTTCAAAAATGAACAAATAAAAATAATATTTTTTTGTATTGAAACCTTAGATATTTCCCTTTTATTTGATATAATTTTTTTTGAAAATCTAACACTTATTCTGTTCACTGGGGGGATTTAAAATAGTAACTTTTTTACAAAAATTAACTTTTTCAACTTAATTTTTGAAAATGTTCCGGAAATACTGCGTCCCTTAAACATATATAAAATTAAAGGATATGTTATACACTATCAAATGAAAAAAAAAAATTTGTCCCGACGACCTATCTTCTATGCGCAAACGGCTACCGTATTCAAAAATATGCTATTTTTCTATTAAAATTCTAGGTTTTGTATTTTATTTTATTTTAAAATATCTTATTAGGGGAATAAACTGATTGTCATGAATATTATATTATTTCATTGACATAGAATAAAGTTCATAAGACATATGAGATTATACTTATTAAAATTTTTTTACTTTTTTGAAGTCGAAAAAGTAATTTTTAAATTTGAGTCAGCTTAAATAGCCAATTTTATTAAGAGACGAAGGCAACGAACAGTTGCCGAATCGGTAACACTTGTGTCTATCACGCGTAGGGTACGAGATTCAAATCCGACTGTGGCAAATAATATTTTGCATTTTTTTTTTGAGTTAGAATAAAATTTTTAAATCATTTGATATTTATCTTATTTAAATTCAATAACTTCAATAAATATTAAAGATCCTTCACTTAAGTCTCCCTTTGTGAGAAGAAATATCTTATTCATGTTAATATTATTTTGCTATGTAGTTTTCTTTGTGGCTATGATTTAATTAAATGAACCAATCAAACCAAAGTAGTTAAAAATATTTACTCAATTGAGCGTATCTTAAATTGAAGCTTATGTAATATACTTTAATTTGAAAAAAAAAATTTGACCTCTGGACTTGTCTTCGTAGTGAAAATGGCTACCAAATGCTATTTTCGTGAAAAAATTCTCGATTTTATTTTTTACATTTTTAATTTTATAATGCTATAACTAATTGAAAAGTGTATGGATCAACACAATTTTTTTGTGAGAAATAATATTTTTTAATAATCCATTTTTCATTCGACATACTTTATCTTAATCAAGATATTAATAAGGAACTAGCAGATCATGTAGCTTTTGGAATTATACACTAATTTTTTTTAAATTAAACACAATCTAAATATTTGCATCGAAGCGTTTAATTTTGATAGTCATTTTAATCACTGTCAGAAATCATTATACTTGATCCAACTATACCATGGCATCACTGTGATCCGCGACCCCCCTGTGCTGGGTTTTTTTTTTATATTCTTCTTGAAGTACCAACTATAATTAATTATATATATATATATATGTAAATATTAAATTATTCTTGTTTTAATTGTGGATTACAACGGCTTATGCTACCTTTCTTTTCTAAAAAAAAACTTATTGTCTATTCGTGTGTTACACGATTACAGTGGTGTTAACTGACTCACCAGCAAAGAATTAAAACTGGATTTACGTGATTAAGGTAAGAAAATTATTGCTGACTTTATTTTATTTTATTGCTTAATTTTTTTATATAAGATACAGCTAGGTTTTCTTAACCATACCTGTGCTATGAGTTATTCTGAGCGCACAATTCGCTGATAACAGCATTGAATTCCCCACCCGATTATCATATATTGTCAGTTTCAAAGAGGTTGGTGGGGAATAGAAAAATATTTTTTTGAAAATTATAAATTATAGGTTAATATTAACTTCTGAAAAGAAAAAAATACATTTTTTTATAATATGGTAGGGTATGGTGAGGTTGAGTTGGGTATCCTGATATATACGAATAAATTTAAAATTCGAAATTTTGCATTAATACTTTTTCAATATAAAGAATAAAATATAGATTTTCTTAAAAATTGATATTTTTGTCATCTTTTCCCAATTATGGTGTAAGATGACAAAAACGATCGTTAAATTTTATAATCAAAACTATTGTGAAAGAAAGAAGTATTTATGAATTATGACGTAATATGCTAATGGTTTTGCATTATGTATCTTACATTTATGAATCAAAAATGTATATGTATTTTATATTACTTATACACAATCGAATTATTACTTTATCTGTCATAACAACCTTTGATGAAAGATTAAGATGATTGTTCTTTCGGTGTTGTGGACAATATAATCAAAGGATAAATTAACCAATTTTTTTTGAATAATTTTATTACTTTGTAAGGGGGATTTTTAATTCAGCCTGTAACAAGAACATGGTTTGCCACTTGCATAATGACTAGCTACAGTAGTTAAGGTCGCCAGCACCTAGGCGAGGTGTCACACCTATCAGATATGATAACGTTATGATATGTGCGTGTAGTCTAAAATTTTTTATTTTTTACATAACAATTAGTCGTTAAGTCATTCACTGTTGTAGTTTTATATAATAAGTGTTAACTCCTAACGCTTTGGAAGTCGATTCTAGGACTGTACTTTAATATTGTGGAAGTTATTAACTTATTAAGTTTTACCTGTTGGTGAGTTAACGACTATAATTTAATTTCTTATCACACAGTAGTTATTTGTTGTTTTACACACATTTTATGTGTGTTATATACACATTTTCCGCAGCAACTCGCGCACATTGTATTCCTGAATCATTTGCGACCTGTGGTTTTTTCCAAACAAATAATGTAATTAATTCATTAACTCTATTTTAGATCTTGTATTTTGTACTGATAAAAGACTAAAAGTTGATAAATCTTGTGAGTCACTGGTACCAGAAGATTTATATCACCCAGCATGTACTACTCTGCCTCCTCGTGATAGTAGCCATTATTTCTATAACTTTCGTAAAGCGAACTATGATAATATCCGTTTATTTATTTCATCATTTGATTGGAGTTCTACATTTCTCCTCCATGATTCTGATTCGACTGTAAATTTATTTTATGATGCTTTGCACAAAGCCGTCATTGATTTTGTTCCTCAATGCTATTATAAAGATTCGTCATATCCTCCATGGTTTAATAAAGATGTTAATCGAACACTGATTCTCAAGAAAAAAGCACAAGCAAGATATAATTTCACTTTAAATATGTCGGACTATAAAGAATTCTCGTTTCTCCGTGCAAAATATAAATTTGATTCCAAAAAATGTTATTGTATTTACGTTATACGTCCTGAACTTTTAATTAATGATAATCCTCATGACTTTTGAAAATTTGTAAACAGCAAACATTCTAGTAAAAACAAAAAATACAAAGTTATGTCATTAAATGGTAATAGTATTTTTAATGAACAGGAGACAGCTAATTTGTTATCAAATTATTTTTCTACTGTTTATTCTACAGATTAGAACGAGGTTCACATAGAAAAATTGGTTATCTTTACTTATGACCTACCAAATAATGTGACTTTTACCATTGATGAAATTTTCCGATGCCTTTCAAGTCTTTGTGGCAACTAATCCATTGGACTTGATGATCTCGCCGGGTCATTCTTATTTGAACTAAGGTCAGCTTTGGCATAACCGCTGTGGATACTATTTAGACGATCGCTTAATGAGGGTATTTTTCCAACGTTATTTAAGTTTAGCTCAGTAACACCGGTTCATAAATCAGGCTCTCCGTCTATAGTTTCTAACTACCAACCTATCTCTATCCAATCACATTTATCAAAAATATTTGAGTCATTAGTCTTAAAAGCCATCCAACCATCTATAAATAGTATGATTATGGAAGAACAGCATGGCTTTCGCCCAGGTCGTTCATCCACCACAAATNAATTAATGATAATCCTCATGACTTTTGAAAATTTGTAAACAGCAAACATTCTAGTAAAAACAAAAAATACAAAGTTATGTCATTAAATGGTAATAGTATTTTTAATGAACAGGAGACAGCTAATTTGTTATCAAATTATTTTTCTACTGTTTATTCTACAGATTAGAACGAGGTTCACATAGAAAAATTGGTTATCTTTACTTATGACCTACCAAATAATGTGACTTTTACCATTGATGAAATTTTCCGATGCCTTTCAAGTCTTTGTGGCAACTAATCCATTGGACTTGATGATCTCGCCGGGTCATTCTTATTTGAACTAAGGTCAGCTTTGGCATAACCGCTGTGGATACTATTTAGACGATCGCTTAATGAGGGTATTTTTCCAACGTTATTTAAGTTTAGCTCAGTAACACCGGTTCATAAATCAGGCTCTCCGTCTATAGTTTCTAACTACCAACCTATCTCTATCCAATCACATTTATCAAAAATATTTGAGTCATTAGTCTTAAAAGCCATCCAACCATCTATAAATAGTATGATTATGGAAGAACAGCATGGCTTTCGCCCAGGTCGTTCATCCACCACAAATAATCTCCTATTCTGTAATTATATTTTTGACTCATTTCAGAATCATTCTCAGGTGGATGTAATATATACCGATTTTAAAAAGCTTTTGATTCAGTGAATCATAATGCTCTTATTAGTGTTTTAGGTAAATCTGGTTTAGGTGAACCTCTCTTATCTTGGTTTAAATCCTATCTTCATGACCGATACCAATAGGTTAAGCTATTTGGTATAAAGTCTAAACTATGTTTAACCCCATCTGGTGTTCCAAAGGGGGTCACATCTATCTCCACTTTTGTTCTCCTTATTTATTAATAGTGTCATTCAAGTTCTACTCCACTACCGCATTCTCTGTTTTGCTGATGACATCAAGTTATATATGCATGTATCTACAATTTACGTTTGCCTAAAGTTACAAGCTGATTTTGATTTCTTTTCTAAAAAAATTTGTGGTGGATGAACGACCTGGGCGAAAGCCATGCTGTTCTTCCATAATCATACTATTTATAGATGGTTGGATGGCTTTTAAGACTAATGACTCAAATATTTTTGATAAATGTGATTGGATAGAGATAGGTTGGTAGTTAGAAACTATAGACGGAGAGCCTGATTTATGAACCGGTGTTACTGAGCTAAACTTAAATAACGTTGGAAAAATACCCTCATTAAGCGATCGTCTAAATAGTATCCACAGCGGTTATGCCAAAGCTGACCTTAGTTCAAATAAGAATGACCCGGCGAGATCATCAAGTCCAATGGATTAGTTGCCACAAAGACTTGAAAGGCATCGGAAAATTTCATCAATGGTAAAAGTCACATTATTTGGTNCCAGGAGATCTAATAGAAATATTTGTATAATGATCACCGCCAAGAAAAATAATTGCCAAATTAAGAAGTTCTCTATAGTCTTCTTTTGGTTGATTAATTTTTATTTTTTCCATTAGAAACGAAATTAATTCATTTTCTAAACCGTTTAATTGTGTTTTAACCATAATATCTTCTAAACCTGGATTTATTGTACAGTTTTTAATCTGTGGCCAACTTTTTTGAAATTTTTTAAACAGTGGTATATTTGGTCCACTAAATAAAGTAATTTTTTGATCAAATACACTTCTTAAAACTATTTCAAATATGTGGTGCCTACATGGTAAGTATAAAAGGTCCCTTTCGAGGTATTGCTCTAAAATAATACAAGCACCTTGTAATCTCCCCATATTAGAGGCTGTTGTGTCGCAACAAATAGCCTGAACTTTATTTTCAATATCCCATTCTACTAATAAACTATGAATTGCTGAAGCTTGTTCTCTTCCTGTACTTGATTTAATAAAAGGAACGCCAAGAAGTTGCTCATTACCATTGAAACTTATAAGTACAGGTAGCCTATCAATTTTTACATTACTAGTTAGTGATGGCAATAATTTGCCATCGAAATGAACAGTAACTGATCTAATATTTTTTTCATGAAACTTCTCAAAAATTTTTTGTGCGTGTTCGGTCCTTAGAAGTTCACGACAACGGTGAATAGAAGTTCGGTTAATAACCAACTCACTAGGATCTAAATTTAGAGCCTCTATAGTTGCTATTAACAAGTGTACGGCATCTCTATCACTTACCTTACATTTGTCAAAAGCGGCAACAAGTTTTGATGTAATAAACTGTCGTTTGCCTCTTTTTCTTTTTGAACAGGATGGTCCAGGTTCATTTTCATCATTGAAATTAGATTCGGAAACATCACAAGACATGTTGGCTTCTTCATTACTACTTATACTACTTGTACTACTGTCTAAAATAGCTACCTCATCTAAAAAAAAAAACTTGCTGTTATTTAATTTATGAACTAATGAAATATTAATAATAAAATACTTACTGGACATAAATTGAGATTTTTGAAGTTTCAAATCTCTTTGTTCTTTCAAAATTTTTTGTGTTTGTTCATGTTTTTCCTGTAAATATAAGTTATAATCTGAACTAGCCATGCAACCTTTTCTTTCCTTATCTCGTTGACAGATCAAAAATAATTTATCTTCTTCAATAGTCATCATTTCCATGGCATTTGCATGTGAAATATCGAACAATTCGTTAAATTTTCCAATGAAATCCTTTTCCTTATTTTCGTGGTTCAACGATGTCCTTTTAGAGCTTTTGTTCAAATTTCTCCATTCTGAATACAGTGACTCCAATTTGTCGATGCTCCTTTGAAATTTTCTGACTGGTATTCTTCCTTTCTCCCAGAATACTTCAACTTCTTTAATAACCAAATGAGCACTGGTTCGTAAGTTTAATTTTACTTTCCTCATATTGTAAAAAAGTACCCTTAATACTTGAATATTTGATGGCAACTTTGATCCGACAATTTGATTTTCATCATAATTAATTAAGTAAATTTTGTCCCTTGATCTAGTGTCCATTATTAAAAGAATTACAAAATAAAAAAAACTCTAACAGATTTAGAACTAAAACTAGAAATAGCAATTTTAATAAAATTGTATAAGAGATATCACAATAACAGTAAAATAATGTTATCGTAATAAACGAAACGATTTCAACGTATGCTTTAGTTCGGTATAAGATGACAGAACAAAGTCCACATTTATACAAACAGCTTGATGTAAAAAAATTCCCAAACTAGATTAAAATCATAATGTTAGTGATTGATTTTTAAACCACTTTTACGCTGTACAATGTACTTATTCGTAGGAAAGACTAAGATTTAGAATTAGAAAATATTTTACTAAACAATATTTGTGCATAATTTTTACATCTAAATTTTATAATTTATATAGATTTTGTAAAAATTTGTCGATTACGCTAATAAAGACTGAATTACGCAAAAAATTAGAATCGGGAAAAATCGGCATATTTATGTGTTTTATTGATTATTCAATTAAATATGCAATATAGAGTAAAAAATAATATAACATATTTTATAGGAAATACATTTTTAAACAAATTTTATTCAGTAAATTTTTTTGATTCAAGTAAAATTTAACAAGTTATACGTAAAAAACTAATTTTTACCCCAATTTATTAAATTTCAACCCTTCTGCGGCACGTGAAAAAATCATTGGACAATCACGAAACTTCACAAAATGTATTTTTTTAACCTATAGAACAATTCTAGGGGGCGTCCTGATTGAATTTAATAAAAAAAATAAATGACCTATGTAGATAAGGACCACCCTAGTGTATATGTATAAAGTGCGATCAAATTAGTAAAATGACTAAAAAGAATATTGATTATTCCCAGTAGATAGGATATAAGAAAACTTCCACGACCCCTCTCCCAGTCGTAAGAGGCGACTATTGAGGTTGCATCAAGTCGAAAGTCGGCGTAAAATTTTTGTTAAATAGTAAAACGTGTCCTAAACAAAACTTAGGCGAATTGTTCAATCTCAGATATACGAGAGGACAACAGGTAAGACAGAATAAAGTAGTTAAAAATGGAGAAGGCCTAAGGAATAAAGTGTTAATTTTTTTTTATTGTTCATTAATTTATGAATTGATTTGATTGTTTTTTTAGCTTTGATGCGAAGCTGAAAAGGTATTAATTTTACCATGTGTTTTTTTTTATGCCTGTTGCCACTTTTACTCAGCTCTTACTGGACCGATTTCTTTCACTAATACGTCAAAAGATCACAAATCGTATCTAAAATTGAAAAAATTTCCCTTGTTCCCCGTAAATGGGGGAAAACTCCAAAAAAATTACAAATTTAAAAATTGCTAATTTTCGAAATTTTTTCAATTTTTTTTTAAATCAATAAAATTTTTTTTTCAGATGCTTGATGTCTTTACTTATCATTTGGTATATTTTTTTTATAAATTTAACCTTATATCTGCCCACAGGGGGGGATTTAAAATAACAACTTTTTCACAAAAATTAACTTTTTCAACTTAACTTTTGAAAGTGTTCCGGAAGTACTGACACTTTTATACATATCTTAAATTAAAGCTAATGTAATATACTTTTTTATAGAAAAAAAAAATTTAGGACTTTATTTTGGTCTTCAAGGTGAAAATGGCTACCCTATGCTATTTTTGTGTTAAAATTCTCGATTTTATATTTTACATTTATAACTTTAAAAACTTTTTGAAAAATGTATAGATCAATACAATTTTTTGATTAGAAATAATATTTATATACTTCTTTCATTCGACATACTATCTTTTAAATAGGACCATTTCCCTTAATACAGAGGGGGTTCAAAACATAAAAATGCATATAGAAAGTAGATCTTTTTCAACTTAATTTTTGAAAGTGTTCCGGAAAGACTGACACTTTTATAAATATCTTAAATTAAAGCTTATGTAATATACTTCAATATTAAAAAAAAAATTTCGGACTTAATATTGTCTTCATGGTGAAAATAGTTACCGTATTCAAAAATATACTATTTTTGTGTTAAAATTTTTGGTTTTGTATTTTATTTTATTATAAGGGGATTAAACTGATTTTAATAAATATTATATCAATCTAATTGACATAGTATAAAAAGTTCACCATTTTTAAATATTTATGTTTCTTTGAAGTTGAGATAACTTTAAAATTTGAACTAGTTAAATTTCCATTTTTATTAGAAACCGTACGTGGCATTCGTCGGTTTCTGAGACGGTAACACTTGGGTCTTTTACGCCTGTGGTAATGAATTTTTCTTAATTCTTTTTGAGTTAGAAAAAAAGTTTAACTTATTTGATTTTTATCTCATTTAGATTCAATAATTTCAATAAATATCAAGGATTCCATTACTATAGTCTCCTCTCGTGAGAAGAAATTCATTATAAACATTATTTTACTATGTGGTTTTATTTTTGTAGCTATCGTTTATTTTCTCATTTCTCACTTGACCTACTTTTTTGAAAACATTTTTTTTTTTTTTATTAAACGCTATCTACAGATTTGTATCGAAGCGTTTTTTATGATAATGATTTTAATCACTGTCAGATATCATCTATACTTGTCCCAACTATGCCACATCCATACTGTGCCGCAACCCCACTGTGCTACTGTTCTTTTTTGTATATATTATTTTGTTTGATTAACCCCCATTTCATTGTTCATCTTAACTTAAGTGTTGGATATCAAAATTAAATATTTTTTTGTTATGTCTACTTATTTATTTAATAGCGCGAAAGAACCTTTTCCTGACTCAGTGGAGTCAACTACTCATTATTTAACGCTGACCGCTAGATAAGGCGATAAAAGAGAAATATAATGAAAATCGAATTGTTTATCAGTATTGATCCCTTCCAAAAAGACTGGCCGTTATCGATTTGAAATTACCGTTATATCGGATCTGTTCCTTGATGTTTGTAATATTATTTGTTTGTTTTTGTTTAAATATTTTATTTTATTTTTGTTGTCTTTATTTGTAGACATGGTTTTTGATTAATTCGCATTTTTGTTCATGTTTAACTAAATTTTCTTTTTTTTAACAATTAAATTAAATTTCCTTATTAATTTCAACTCTAATATTTATTTTATTGCGCGAGTAACATAATTACTCGCGTGTATTTTATCCCTGTTCCTTAATCTAGACACAGGCTATGGTATGTTTTATATATCAACCATATGCAATTTTGATTGTCATAATTGTGTATAATAAACCACGAGGTATTACAGTAATTTATACATATAACGACATATTAACTTATATTATACTTTTAATTAACTTAAAATTAAATTTCATATATTGTTCGGTAATCATATTTATTTATTTATATAATTCAACGGGCTGGGCCTTTTTATAAATAGATATGTACATTTTATACAAAGACTACAATTTTTTTTTTTTAAGTACAAAACAATAAAAAATCTACAATAACTTACAAAGTAAAAAAATTTTAGATATTTAATATTTTTAGAACTAAGTGTTGAATAACGAATTAGTGAAATTAATGTCCTTATTGGCACAAGACATTAAACGCCTTAATGGCTCATACACTAAATAATTGGTGGAAGCATATGGGACAAAAAAGGGAGTATAAGTTTGGATAGAACACTGTGGAACCTTGAAATGATTTAGTGAAAGAAGTTCAGAGGACTTAACATTACCATTAATTAATCCATCTAAAAACCTGATACCTGCATCATATCGCCGTTCAGCCAAAGAAGGTAGGCCTAGCTTATTGGCTATCGGAGAATAGTCGTGAGGTGGACATGGAACTTTTAGTAGGAAACTGAACTATTTGTTGCATGGGGATTCCAAACAACACAATCATATTCCAGTATTGGTTGTACAAGAGCACAGTATAATGTTTTAATAGCAATGTTTAGATGAAAGTATTTTGCCAGTCTAAATAAAAAACCAAGTGCTTTAAACGCCTTACAGCATATATAATTGTGTGGGTTAGGGTCAAGGTTAAAACTTAACGTTAATCCAAGGTCCATGACAAAATCAGTTTGATGTCGGATATTATTTGTGTCAAGGCTATAAGAAAACACTAATGGAGATTTTATCCTATGAAATGTGAAAACCTGACATTTGGAGATATTTAGTGTTAATCCTAATGCACTAAACCATTTATTTTATTTTATTTTTATTTTAACATTATTACAGGCAAAGCCCAAAATTAATTACAATCTTCATAAATATATTAGTA
>NW_026099681.1:13134-34986 GCF_025091365.1 Daktulosphaira vitifoliae | reverse complement strand
TAAAGTATACTACATTAGCTTTAATTTAAGATATATATAAAGGTGTCAGACCTTCCGGAACATTCTAAAAGTTAAGTGGAAAAAGTTGTCATTTTAAAACCCCCCCTGTGGGCAAGGAAAGAGTAAAATTTATAAAAAAAATTATATTGATCCATACATTTTTCAAAAAGTTATAGCATAATAAAGTTAAAAATATAAAAATGAATTTTTCTACAAAAATCGTATTTTTTGATGACTGTTTTTATTTTTTTATTTTTTATGACATCGATATTAGCAGGTACACAACATTATTATTATCAATGCTAGTAAGGTACATTGTTGTGANGATATTAGCAGGTACACAGCATTGTTATTATCAATGATAGTAAGGTACATTGTTGTGAGTTTATAAATACACTAACTGACAATACAAAAAGTATATCTATTGATAGTCATAATTGATAATAAACAATCCGTGACTGTGATAGCAATATCATAAAAAACCAATTAGCTACCTGTATTTGTAATCCCTTGTGTATTATACCTATATATTAACTCAAAAATTTGAAACTTTAAATGTTTATATCTAATAAACAAATTAAGTTTCATTAAAAATTCAAATGCCATTTACTATTTAATTAAAAACTCAAACATTTTATTTAATTAAAAATATTTGTTACCATTTAAAAAAACAAAGTTGACAGCCTTACAAGACATAAGGGATGAACATAAAAAGTTTTAAATAGTTAATAATTTAAGAATAATGTGTAACTAAAGATAGTAATAAAAAAAAATTTTTTAATTATTATTATTCTGTAAGTAATTGAGTGGGTTATGATAAAAAAATCACCCTGTATAAATTTCTAATTTTGATTAGGGGTTAGATGTTATAAAAACTTAATTCGACAAATTTTATTTTATTTTTGTGCCGTATAATGATAAAGTTTTCTTAACATAAAAATTGTTGCATTACCCAAATAAATTATAATTATACATATTTGTATTAATGTATGTAAATAGTATAAACATATAAATTTAAAGAAATTCTCTTCAAGAATAAACATTTTTATTTATAATTTTTTTAAATGGGAAGTCATATTTTTAACTAGATAGAAAAAAATTTCAAAAAATTTTGTACTTTTTTTTATCCAATAAACCGTTTGTGATTTATAATTGTTATTGAAATTCGATTCCAAAGAAAAATGCATGGCTATTTCTGTTTTCAAACATCAGAGGAACAATAAACCTAAATTTTTAATTAAAATTATGGAGAGATAATATTTTATTGATATCTCGTATTCAGTATGTCGAAAATGTTTATTGTTATCTAATGTGATATGAATTAGTCAATAACAATTAGTTAATGTGAAGAAATAGAAAAATGATGACTTCTGTGTAAGAGAATGATAGATAAACCTCTTAAATTTTAACAAAGTATTATACAGTTAATAATTCAAGAATAATGTGTAACTTAAAATAACCAAAAAAAAATGTTTAAATTATATTTATTCTGTAAGTAATTATGATAAAAAAAAACCCTGTGTATAAGAAATACTAAAAGCTTTCAACTACTGGTTCTTATTTTCATTTTACATTTTAGATTTATATTTAAAATAATGACTAATTATTTAAATAAAAAAAAATTGTTTTACGTTTTTAAAATCAAAACTGATTTCATGAAAAATATTAAATGTTGTTTCAATTTCAGTATAGCACATAAATAACATAATAAATCTTGTTGAATTATATTAAAAATAGGATTTCATTTGAAAAATAAAATTCCAAGTAATATTAAAATATAGAGAGATAATATTTTAATGTTATCTTTTATTTAGTGTGTCAAAAATGTTTATTGCTATCTAACTTGATATAAATTAGTCAATAACAATTAGTTAATATGACGGAATAGAAAAATGATGACTTCTGTGTACAATACAATATGATAATAATAAAAATTTGGTCTAAAATCACTTAATTTTATGATGCTATAACAGACGAACTGTATATTGGTTTAAAAAAATTATAACACCAAAAGTGCTTGTAATTTTTTTCTTATCATAATATCAAGTTAAAAATAGAGGGTTTTGTATAAGAAAATTAAACTTTAGGGTATTTAACTCTGAAGGGATCAAAAAACAAAAATTATTGAACTTCATATTATTGTAGAGTTTTTGGAGTAAAATATTTTTTCTCATCACTGTAATATTCTCCTCTGGAATATTAATAAAGTCAATACCTGTTTTATTTCTCAGACCATAGAAAAGAATACGCTAACACGATTACGCATATAATTGTGACCTTGATCACTATAAAGTAGCCATGAGTCATTGTCTTTCTCAGCGTCTTCGAGGCACCACAAAAGCATTAAGTAAGGGAAGTTAATAAATAGTAACTGTCTTGCTTTGATAGTAGTACGGATTGGTGACTCAATATGTCTATGAAAAGGCATGACACAATCGATACATCTCATCCCTGTTTATGCCGTTAGTGGTACATTATATAAAGGCTGAAGACACTGTTTTTCCAGTCAGTCACTCACTCATTTTTCTTGTCTCGTTTTCTCACTTAATAATCTCTTTCATTAAGTTAAACACTTAAAGATTATTCCAAACGTACTCAATTGTATTCTTTATACTGTGTCTCTATAGTTTTAACTTTTTGTCACTAAGTCTAAACTATACATTTGTTAAAATAATGAACACTTTCCATAGTAATAAATACGCTTTATTTGACCATATACGATTCTCTTTCATTAACATACCCAATATAATTTTAACAACATTTTTAATAACCATAAGTCTACAATCAAGATTCTATCACCATCAGTGAATATCAGGTAAGAGTAGTTTTAATACACTAACATTATAATTAAGCTCGTTGGAAGAAAATAGTATAAAAGTGTGATTGACTATGAGCAATTTACACCCCCGAAAGGTATGTATCATAATATTTACCACTCGTTATATTTGTCATATTCATTATATTCGTTAAATTCGTCATAATCGGAATATTCAGAATACTTACATTCGTAGGACCTAAAGAAATCTTTTATATGCTCAACCCAGTCCTCCATACTATTATCATTGAAGTTTATAGGTCTTTTGGTCATGGTAGATTCTTTCATAATGAGAAAATAGTGTGATATAACTCTTTTATATTCTGTACCCATTTTATTATAATATTTATAGATTGATTCAGAGTTATCTGTTATCACATTCTTTACTTTTTTCATCTGTTACTAGTGTATATTTGTAGAGACAACTTAAATGTGAACAATCTATTTCAAATTTTTTTGTTAATAATTTAAATATGAGATTATTCCAATAATTATTTGAAGGGTTGAGGTATAAATATTTTTTGTTGGGTTTATTTGTTATACTGTTGTCTCTTAATTTATTTTCCCATGTCATATGCCCCCAATCAGATTCTGTGTTAGGCAAAAACATAGTTTTTTAGTATTTACTCATTTCCAACTCTACATCATATTTTGCTATTTCACTAGCTAAGAAAGTAATTGGATTATTACTAAAATAGGATTCCACATCCCGTATCCAAGTATACCAATATCTCAAAAGATGATAATTTTTGTGAGATATTTTTCTATTAGTTTCTTTTATAGTACACTGTGGACATAGTTGGCGTAGACTGCATTTTTTTTGTACTTTTCTCCAGCAAAATCTTTTTACCAGATAGATATTACTATAAGACCGCTCCATTGAGTGATTTTTACTTGTACTGGTGTTAAATCAACCCTTTGATATTTATTTATTAATTATATATTTTATTTATATCAGTATTATTTAGTTATAATATGTATTATGTTTAATTTTATATAGTAAAAGTATTATTTTTTTTTATAAGTTATTAAGTTTCTTATTCTATATAAAGTATATTAAATATTTAAATAAATTTATTTAATATTTGGTATTTAATTAATTTAATTAAAGTTAGTTGTTATATTTTATATTAATTATAATATTTAATTTGTATTTAAATATTTTTAGTGATAATTTTCATTAGTAGTAATGAGTATTAGGATGTACATAAGCAAGAGTTACTGTTTGTGCAGGAAATTGGTCCTGGAAACATCTTTTAATATATTCTATTGTGGCTTTGTGATCATCTTGTTTTCGTAATTTATATGGGTAATAATAAATTTGAGAAAAATCAACTATAAGTTGGTATTTCTTTGTGACATTATAAAAGTCCCTTTTAGAATCTAGATACCATTCATCATCCTCATCTAAATCATATTGATTATTATCAATATGAGGTATATATGGTATTTATTTAAATGTTTTAAATTGAAACATTCTTTAGGTCTCCCAATATTTAAGATAATGTAGATTAAAGTATTCCAGTAACTTTCACTTATATGTTTGTTGGTTGATATAATCATTTTATCTGTATAGCGTAATGCAAATTCTACATCAAATTTTGAATAATAAGCAATTTGCTCAGCCATCCAATTAATTTTTTTGTGTCGAAAATAATTGATAACATCTCTTTCCCATGTTTGTTCATTATTGATTAGGTGATAGTTCCTATATAGCATACACCTATGTTGGCATGTTGAGCAAAGATCGTTTTCTATACAATTTTTATTTATGAATCTCCACCATGAAATTTTTGATTTATAATTTTGCCACAAGGAATAGGCATTCTATAATAAATATATTGTAGTTTAATAATATTTGTATTGAATTATTTAATGAAATAAAAATATAAATGCAGTTGTAATATTTGTTAAAGAAAGAAGAAAAAAAATTATAAAATTAAGGATATTTGTTCTATTATAATTATTATTATATGACCCATTGACTTAATTTATTTAAGAATCCTTCATAATGACTATTATTTTCCTAGTGACATAATATGCAGTATATTAGTTTTACGTTATATTTCAGATGATATATTTTTCCTGAATGAGATTTATTACAAAAAATATCTTGCATTTGCTTTAATGTTAATGTACTATTTGAATGTGTATTATCATAAAATTTCTCAACAGCTAGTATTAATACATAATATACATGATGGACTTCTAAAGTTAAACGATAATGTCCCCCACCGTAATTTTCTCTACATCTAAAATTAAATATAGTTTTATCTGGCATGAGCATTTTTAAAATTTGGTAATGAGTTTGTGTACAATTCCAAATTATAATGGCTAGTTTAAGATTTTAGTAACTAAAGTGTTCTTTGATTATGAATCTGTTAATCACTATTTTATATTTATGGAAATTTATTTCTAATTGCGATGTTAGGAATTTTGTTTTCTCAATAGGGATATTTTTTGTGATTAAATGTTTTAAGTGTTGAAGTTTAGATGCTTGTAGTGAGTTTATTTGTATGGATAGAACAGTAGGTATTCCTGGTATAGTATTAATTTTAGTACCATACTGAGAAATTTCTTTTGTAGCGCCTCCAATGAAGATTTTGCCTAAATTATTTAAGTTTACTATTGTTAAAGTTATTATATAGAATTTAGCTTCAGGTATTTTAATTTAATTATAATTCTGTGAGAAATATAATTATTTGTGAATAAAATATTATTTATTTATATATGTAGTACTAAATTTTATAAAGTATATGTGATTGATTATTTTAGTTACAAATTTAATGAATACGATAAAATATATATGCATAATATAATATAATATAGTCTAATAGTATATAATATAGAATGATATGAATATAAAGTAATATACTCATGAAAAGATTAATACCTTACTATTATCCAATATTCTTGTATTATGAAACTAGTGATTTGTTTGTTGTACTGAATGTAATTATGTATAGTAGTACCTATTTTAGAAATTAAATTTGTTTATTATGCTATTTATTACTATTATTTTTAAATATTTATGCATGTATTAATTTTAAACTGTCGTAGGCTTATTGTTGAATAATAAACTTTGTGAGTGTAATATGGGATACAATCCGTTTGTGCTACTAGTTTTTGAATTAGTGTATTGGACATAACTGTGTTTAGTATTATTATTTGTATTTCGCGAATTTGTATCTATATAGGTTTTTACTGAATGTAAAATATTGCGCTTATGATTTTCGTGCATAAGATAGTGTGTAAAACTTGAAAATATTCCTGAAATTCCTTTTAACAATTTAAGCTTATAATAATTTTAAGATTTTAAATTACATACTTGTAATGTATCACGCCTGTTTAATGTAAAACTTTATAAAAAAAAACTATAAAATAACATTTAAACAAAAATCTTCAATCAACATCAAAAATACCAAAACAATCAATCAACAACTAGAGTATACGCATACTTACTTGAATGTTTCGTACATTATTCGGTCTATAATCAACAATGTCTTACTAAGGAAATTCAAAATTTTGCAACTGCCAACGAAGTGACCATAAATGTCAATATGAATTAATAGTCGACAATGATTTTGAGGGTAAGCCATTTATGGCGAATGTGAATCAGTTCGTCGAGTTTCGGCCGTTCTTCACTTTTTTGACTTTACACTTTGGTGTAGGTCAGTCAAATACTCATAGTAGAACGACATCTGACAAACGTGACACGAGTCGCGAGGCGTCGTGTATCACCAAGATATGAGGGAACATTTATCATCAAAATAAAATGCCAAAACAATATTATTCTAAGAGAGCTCACAATATTCATCTTATAAATTGGCAATAGAACTTAACACAAAGTTACATAATAACAAGCTTTTACTACACTTAGTATGGCACATAAATATAACTTCACTAACCAAATAGAATAATACTCATTCAGTCAATCAGGACTATGGGAATATGAATGATGTACGGCAATGTTTGAGTGAACATGCAAATACTCGAGAACTCTATTACAAAACTTGATGAAGACATCGAACAAAAAAAAAAACAAACAAATATACCCTTTATGCTTATATAAATTTTACTATTTTTTGGTTGTATTAAAATAATGAATACACTATTCTAGATTATAACCATTAATATTTAACCACACTATACTAATTTTATATATATTAGTAAATAGCACTATCATTTAGATTATGCACTTTCATATTTATTATTAATATACCCAATTATGCACATGCTTTTATTATTAAACAGCATGAGGACATGCTACAGAATAAACATAGGTACATTTTGTAATATTCTCCTCTGGAATATTAATAAAATCAATACCTTTTTTTATTTCTCAGACCACAGAAAAGAATACGCTAACACGATTACGCATATAATTCTGACCTTGATCACTATATCTAACGAGGCCAGGGTCTGACCTAATGTTTAGGATCCTTTTAACATAATAATCATAAAACTTAACTTGGTGGGGTTGCCACAAAAATTATACTATAATATTGTTATATGTAAATTATGATTGTTAGGGCGAGCGGTGTATTAAAATTTAATAACAGATCGCTCTATATTTTTAATTGTTGATTGTACTTTAATTTTAATAATATTTAATATTCAAACAATAAACAAAAAAAGATTGACATAAATTACTATCTAAAACATATTTTTAATTTGACCTTACAAATAATTGAAAAAAAAAACTAGGAGCGCTTCGCATTAGTTATGGCGGTGGAACGTACATGACAACGGTATACTGACGGGCATACCAAAAGGACGGCCGGCTGTTATTAGATAACAAAAAAAAGATTGTGATATATATACATGATCATCAACAATGATCATGTAAGATCTACAAGGAATTTTCATTAGAGACCAAAATTTACTTTTCTAAACCCAGTTTTGTGCAGATTTTAGATCTGTAATTATTTGTATCACCTCTTTTTAAAGATTATTAGTTATTAGAAAACAAGTGTTTACACATAAAAAAAAAACAAGACAAATTGTTATAAAACTATTGATTTTTACAGTGTTAAAAAAATTCATGCATAATTTCGATTCAAAATGTCATGTTTAATCTATTTTTTTAATTATTTAAAGTTGATTTTTATGAAAGTTAATAAATTGAAAATTTTGAACTTTTAAATAATTTAACAAAATAAACAAATAAATTTCTCTTAATACAAAAGTTGATGCATGACATAAATAAATTATAATTATACATATTTTTATTAATGTATGTAAATGGTCCAAACATATTAATTCAAAAAAAAAATAGTGCAAGGCCTATTCTAATTTTGATTAGGAGTAAGATGTTATACAAATTTTATTTTATTTTTGTGCCGTAAAATGACAAATTTCTCTTCACATAAAAATTGATGCATGACCCAAATAAATACAAATAAATTATAATTATACATATTTGTATTAATGTATGTAAATAGTATAAACATATAAATTTAAAGAAATAATAGTATAAGGCTTATTCGAATAAGTTACTTCATTTTGTTCGATTATTATTATTTATTATGTTTTTCACGCGATTAATGTTCTTCTTTGCATTAATATCATATTGTCTTACTAGTAGTTGTTTTGACTGGTTAATAAAAAAACCAGAGCCAGAACCAGATCTAAGACCAAAAGCAAATCCTGATGAAGTTGCTGAATTTAATAAAATTATTGAATCCGAAGGATGGAAATCTTTAACTGGTATTTTCTATTGGAGGAATAACGAACAAGCAAAAGTTACACCTTTTTCTTCTACCCAACTTATCAATGAAACAGATTTTAAGACGAAAAAGGAATTTGCTTCCAGGGTATTAAGTGCCCTTTACGAAAACATGCTGATGAAATTAATTTCAATTTATGAGGATAAGATATTTGATTATTATAAGTATGATATTGATTATAATGAATCTACACCAAAATATTATATGTTGGTTCAAGAATTACATTTGAAATATATAAACAAAAGTTTTGCTATGTTCGAACCATTAGCGATTTGTATGTACAATGCATTAAGTTATTTTGAAAATAGTGAATATACGATACTTGTTTACTTATTTCTTCGTAATGTGAAAGATGTAATGGAAGAAATGAAAAATGAATGGTTTGATCCAAAAAAAATTGAGAATGTTAAAAATGTTATTCTGAAAAAAGAAAATTTAATAAAGAGTAACATTAAAAGGTACGTTGTAGTGAAAAATATTGAAGATTTTGTTGAAAATTATATTAAACAATTTGAAAATCTTGGAGGGGATAGTAAAACATTTATGATTGATCCGATGGAGTCAGGCCATAAAAAAAAAGTTCAGGATGGTGTTGATTTGTTCTGCAAAAATTTTGGATTCCCCTTACAGAAGGATTAATACATAAAATTTACTTTTCTTTATATTTTTCCTTAATATTTGACTCATAATTAGCAAATATTAATTATAATAGTATGCAATTATATGTTTAATCTAACTAATATATTGTTGATATAAATAAATACTTAGATTTAATTATTAGAAGTATTCTGTTTTAATATAATATCACTTGAAAATTAAAAAATATGAAAATTATTTTAATCTAAATAAACTGATTACAGATAAAATGTTTTAAATTCATTTTTATATCTAATATATCTTGTTAATTCGAATAATATTAATGTTTAATATACTAAATCATTTTCTTCTATACAGGATGATCGATTTTGAGTAAGACACTTATGTTCTGAGACACTATTGATAATTTTGAATTATATAGGTAAAAATATTTAGGTTCAGAAAATTATACTTTAATACGTAAAAGACAATGTTTCTTTTATCTCTTCAAGAATAAACATTTTTATTTATAATTTTTTTAAA
Source organism: Daktulosphaira vitifoliae (assembly GCF_025091365.1). Classification (NCBI taxonomy): domain Eukaryota; kingdom Metazoa; phylum Arthropoda; class Insecta; order Hemiptera; family Phylloxeridae; genus Daktulosphaira; species Daktulosphaira vitifoliae. Next base: position 25,323 of record NW_026099681.1, on the reverse strand, counting down.
TGGGAAGTCATATTTTTAACTAGATAGAAAATAATTTCAAAAAATTTTGTACTTTTTTTTTATCCAATAAACCGTTTGTGATTTATAATTGTTATTGAAATTCAATTCCAAAGAAAAATGCATGGCTATTTCTGTTTTCAAACATCAGAGGAACAATAAACCTAAGTTTTAAATTAAAATTAAGGAGAGATAATATTTTATTGATATCTCTTATTCAGTATGTCGAAAATGTTTATTGTTATCTAATGTGATATGAATTAGTCAATAACAATTAGTTAATGTGAAGAAATAGAAAAATGATGACTTCTGTGTAAGAGAATGATAGATAAACCTCTTAAATTTTAACAAAGTATTATACAGTTAATAATTCAAGAATAATGTGTAACTTAAAATAACCAAAAAAAAATGTTTAAATTATATTTATTCTGTAAGTAATTATGATAAAAAAAAACCCTGTGTATAAGAAATACTAAAAGCTTTCAACTACTGGTTCTTATTTTCATTTTACATTTTAGATTTATATTNTTTCAACTACTGGTTCTTATTTTCATTTTACATTTTAGATTTGTATTTAAAATAATGACTAATTATTTAAATAAAAAAAAATTGTTTTACGTTTTTAAAATCAAAACTGATTTCATGAAAAATATTAAGTGTTGTTTCAATTTTAGTATAACACATAAACAACACAATAAATCTTGTTGAATTATATTAAAAATAGGATTTCATTTGAAAAATAAAATTTTTAGATGTATTAATGACTAACTAATGAAAATATACAAGTAAATGTGTACCAAATCTCTAGGCCAAACAGTAATTTATTATAACCCAACGATTCCTACACAGAGAGTATTGTTTACCTAATAATTAAAAAAATTTTGATAAATCAATTTCAGCGAATGAAATGTCTATACCATCCATACCAAGTTATAGCTTCAAAAGATAACCATTTTAAATTTGATCATTTTTATAATTTTAAGAAAATATTATACCTACAATGTTGAAAACTTTTAAGTTATAAGAATATGTATTATCTTATGAAATAGAAAATGATCTAATTAAGAGAATTTCTGGTCGATAACAAATCTTCAATAAGTCATTCAGAAGTTATTTTCATTTTTTTTGGCTAATTTAATAGCATATCTCCATTAGAAGTTGGCGTATGTGGTGTTTTTTTTAATACTATAACTCATATTATATTGTTTGTTAATAAAAAGTACTAAAAACTACAGGAACCAAAACTCTTCATAAAATATGTAATACAACATCAGAACAGTACAATAAACCGAATAATATTAAATTTGCCGATAAATATTTCAAACTATCTTTCATTCTAATATTTAGACAGTGTGATTGTAGTATTTTTATTAGGCAACTCTTACCGTGTTAAATTGAATTTTTTTGTTCTTACAGAATTTTCTTAGACAAGAATTTAATCTAATAGGTATGTATTTAAAATAATTGATCTTTAATAAACATTTAGATAGATCTTTTGAGGAATCTCATTAAATAATGTTATGGTAGAAGTTGATGAGGGTTAGAAAAGGTAACACTGGTTGATATTAACTGGGCGTCGAGATGTTTAATAAAAGAAATGAAAATGAGAATTATAACACTAGTAAAAAACTCTAGTCGAACAAAAAAAAAAGAAAGCAACAGTAATACTTTTAAGAACCGTTGACAGAATAATAAAAGTTGATCGAGATTGCGGTGGTGTTTTTTGGTTGGTCCGGTAGACGGTGTATCCAAAGTGATAGGTGTAACGAAGATGACTGACTGGACGTATTATTGCGGCGGGATATTCGACGCTAGGCATTTGTTGGACTTTACACCATGACGATAACGCGTGTGTGTAACGGTCCGGTTTACAGTGATGCGGAGGCAGAGAAGGAGCTGATACGACCGCGGGGTGTCAACGTGTGACAACGCCGTGGACGTGTCAATAATTATCCAAATTTATTAATTTATTATTGAAAACTGTATAAATTTAAATAATTGAAAAGAGTGGCGTGGATGAATAGAGCTCTAAATGGGCACTTGTCCAAAGTTAGAAAAAAATTAAGTTGGTAGATGGGTGAATGAAGGGATCGATGCTGATTATTAATGCTTTTTATAAAACGTTCGTATTATGTATATTATTTTATACAAAATACTTCTAATCGTTTATTTTTACCCCCATGAAATCAAAGTGTAGTCCGCAATTCAATGATATTTCAATTTTTTATTTATCACTAAAATATAGTATTTGACACTTAAATGAAACAAAATTTTCTTGAGGTGTTGAAATTCACCTAATTTTACGGTATTTATGAAACTAAAACTCACATTAGATGCTTATAATAAAATATAAAATAGTGATATTATAATAAGCATTAATTGTAAGCATTTTATAAATAACATTTGCAATGATACGAAATAGAGAACATAGTTTTTTTTATATTTTAAATATTTTTTACCCTTTACTTCTGGATAGTCTTAAAAGCGCCGAATTGATTGAAGAAGCGCAATTTTATTTATTCAGGTATAATAGTCATATTCTTTGTGATAGTGTCACGTTACCATTATTGAAAAAATTATTATAATAATATACAAACAGTGCATCCGTTTCTAGAGACTGATGAATTAACGATTAATATTTATTGCAAAATTGGCAATCGTCCAAATAACTTATTATCCCAAAATACCTAAAATAAATATCGGGGTAAGTCGACACCAGTGCCTTGTGTCATTCATTATTCTCAATACTCGGTTGTTGTTGTCCGGCTATTGCATAAAGTCAAATCTTTGTTTTTCCTTTTTAACCTACCTATTCTCGTCCTCGACTTTTCAGAGTATTTTTGTCTTGCACTTCGTCTGCACCTCATACCTATATCTTATCCTTATTCCCTTCCTATAAAAACGACCTTTTGACCCCTAAGGCTAACCCGGAGTGACATCCGATGACGGTAATTGCTGCATAATCACAAGCACATAAATACCCAGGCAGGAGACTCAACATCATCTTCGTACACACTACATCCCTACTACTATTTATCGACTCTCTTGGTGTTACGAAACTTTATTTAGCTAATTTATATTTTATTGTGCTTAAATTAATATAAATCCAATTTAAATGTCCACAAAAGAAAATAAAGGCAATTGCGATTATTTAATTGGATGATTTACTCCTTAAAACTTCATGTAATAAACATGGATTAGAAAGAAGGTAAAGTGAGATATTTTCGTTCAACCATTTACTCTTTTTTCCTTTATTGTCTATAACAATCACTTTTTTTGAAATAATATCATATATTCATTAAAAATAGAACTTAAGTTATTTTAGCTTCGATGTGTAGCTTAGAAGGTATTCGTTTTATTTTGTTGCATTTTATTTTGTGTTAATATTCACGGTTACACTGCTCTTACTAAGCCGATTTTGCTCAACGAAACCCCAAAAGATCAAAAAACGTATCTAGCTAAAGTAATCAATGCAAAAGATTCTGTGAAATCTCAATAAATTCAAAAAAATAAAAATAAAAACTATCCGAAATCTTGATTTATAGGAATTATTGGGCATTTCAGTCAAAAATCACATTACCTTCCGTAAAAATGGCCGATAATTTATTAAAAACCAACATTTCATATTTAGTGTTTTGTATATAATGAAATACTACATTCTTTTAAATTATTTAAAATTAAAGTTTTTTTAATGTAACATTTTATTATTAAGAAAAGAAAAACCTTCTCTCGTCTTTTATGACTAGTTGTCCTTTAAAGTTGATAATCATGTAATTTTTGGTGGATATATTAGATTTTTTAATATTTATGAATCAAAATAAAACTGTCATTGATAATATTTGAGACAAGTACAAGTGTATTCAGCAAACTTTTTTGAAAATCCTATTATTTACCAATGTACTAGTAGGGATAATAATCATATAAAATATTTTTAATATTCAATTTTTGATAATATTTCAAAAAACTTGACATCTTTTAATTTATGAAAAATAAAGGTATTACAATTTACTTAGAAATAAAAAAGAAAAACTAATCAAATGTCGATTTTTAAGAGTGATTAAAAATAATTTTCAATAAATAATGTGTAGCAGTTATAATAAATATAAATTAAAAAATTAATTTAAAAAAAAATTTGTGCAACTTGTTTTATTTAATTTTAACATTACAAAAAAAAAACGTTGGTATAAAAATTGTTGTAAATAATATTTTGAATAAAAAAGAAACTTATTGATTTCAAATATTTTTTATTCGTGATGCTTTTCTTTAGCTATACAACAAAATAATATTTTATTTATTTATTCCAACTCAAGTTAAAATCTAACGCCGTAAAACAAAAATTTATTATATTGTTCTTGCAAAAAAGTTATAAATGCGATTTAAAGCAAACACATATATTATATGTTATTTAATTTATTTTCGACAAATTTGTCATTATTTAGTCAATAAATTTAAAAATATTTTCATAAAGTTGACAAAAATTTGTATATTTTTTAAATCCGAGAAAATAATTTTGACCCAAACGTCAACTTGCCATGTTTTTTTTTATTTTATTTATAAATTACTTAAGGGATATACATGCATGTGTTAATATGTATATATTAATAAATATACTTTTGAAGTGTTATCAATTATACAGGGATGTTGGGGTTAATAGATGAATGATAGTGTAAGCATATGTATTTTATGAATGTTTATTTTTGAGAAATACAATATTACATTAAAAAATGTTCTGTTACAGTTTGCTCTGTAATTATTTATGTTTTTTTTTATAATAATTATTATTTTCGAGCATTTGCCATTATTTTCTGTCAGAATTAAAATTAAATTATTATAACAACTAAAATGAAACACCATAAAGTATAAGTTTTAATATCTAATTCTAAATTCAAAGATGAATAAAAAATGTAATCTACATTTTGGCAGTGTATAAAATTAAATTATTTGTTAATCAAACACTTGAAATACCTGCTATTTTCGATAACTTTGAACAATTCTTCTACTTTATTTCACTTAATTATAAATGTATTTCGTTAGATTTTTATGCAAATAAGTCTAAAACAGAAATAATGTAAACAATATTGTCATGATTTATTAAAAATAAATAAATATAAATCTTATTAATGACAAACAACAAAAAGTATGCTTTTTGCGTAATTTAAAACTTTATTTATTATTTAAAAAAAAATAACACAAAATATTCGCAGAATAAATTATCAACCTTTTACATTAATAAAAGTCATTAATTAGAAATAGTTGTGGTTATTTCAAGGGTAGCCTGGGGGTATATGATACTCTCTTAATTTATGCATTTATTGTTTGAGTTAAAAATTTTTCAATAAATCATGTTGCTACAAAAAAAATGTCCAATGGATAAAATCAATTTTATACCAGTCTCACATTTTTAGCTAGTAGCCAATAGTCATTTATTATTATTAAATAGTACTCGAGTTTACTAAAGAATCGAATGTTATGGACGATAAATCATTGAGTTGGACTTGAAAGTCTTGATTCCAAATAGTTTATTTGATAAAAAAAAATATTAGAAATTGTTAAATATGATGTCTTGTTTGGTGTAGGAATACTAGCAAAAAGATTTATTTTAATAAACCAAAAGTTGTAAAAAAAACTTATAATGAGTTTATGTATAAAACATCATAATTAAGTCTTACTGTTGAATAAACAGTTATACGATGCTAAATAGACTACAAATACAAAATGATTGATTTATATATTTTTCTATCAAATCATATTCCTAAATAATTATATATTATATAAAATATAAATACAAAGTTTCTCCCAAAAATCTTAGCTTGAGCGAGGGAGTCCCGAGTTTAACATTTAATTACATTAAAGTATAAGAGTATTATGACTAAATTAAATAAAAATTAAATTAAAAGTAATCTTGATTATAATGTTATTAAAACTTCATAAACTAACATGTATGTTAAAGATGGCAAAACTATTAAAAATGATTATTATACACAGTTTTCTACATAATAATATATTTAACACATTTATTTTTTGCAAAATTAGTTTTAAATATTGTTAAATGATAGTTTTTCTCCAAATTGAAGTGTCATAATTAATATTTGATTTAACTAATGCCAAATAAATAGATTCTCAAAGTCTTAAAAATCAGGTATAATTTTAAATAAAATAAATAATTCACAAATTAAAATTATTAATATGATAAGTCCTCTTTAAACAATCCAATTTTTTTAATTCAAAAATTAATTTAATTTACTATCTTTGCTAATATTTTGTGCATGACAGATATTATGATATACTTAGTATTTTATCTTAATTGTGCATCTGAAATTAATATATTTTTAAAATTCAAAACCATTTAAGAGAAAAATCATATTCACACTTCAAAATTAGCATTTGTTGTATTACATAATACTTCTAGAAGTTCAAATAATTATTAGTCATGAGTATTAATTACTTCACAATACTCGACGAACATAGTGGCAGGTAATTCGGAACGGTTGAACAACTACCTAGCGTTAAGTCGTTGGGGTTCGGTGCTACCTGCAGGGCTGAGAGAATATGAGTGTTGCCTGTAGTTTCAACGACAGTCATTCCTAAGAACCAAGTTTGACGAAGAAGGATGTATAGCTGTTATTTTGCTAGCTTAGTTACCTTATTGCCCTTTTTTTGTAAAAAAATAATTTTCTAAAATAAAACAAATCAGTTTGGGTTGATTATTCACAAGGTTTGTTTTTGTCGCATAGAATAAATATGTCTACAATAGACAAATGCATAAATAACATAATAATATTGATTGATACGATTAACATTAGGAGCATTTATAAATAAAAAATAACTGCATGCGCCCACCTGCGCGCAGCTGCGTTAGGCATAATTCACGTAACTGGAAATAAGTAATTAAATAATAGTGTCACAACCCCGCGGGGAGACATAACTATGTTTTGACCTTCATTTCCTTCTTCTAGTCATCGTTGTCGGCGCACTGCGGTGGTCCATTGACTCTTAAGGTACTCTACTGTTATGTGCCGTCGGTACTCTGCGGATACCACGACTTGTTGAGGGCTATTTGCTAACGTTCACAGATAAAGCTACACGACGTAACGCATATAGTATTACTTGTTCAACCAGCGCAGGCTACTCTTGCACTTAGGTTATAACGACATTTGGTACATTTTACACAAGGTAGAACATCACTCACTGTTTATGATATTTTGTGATTACAATTCACTCACGAGTATTACCAACAATGTAAATATATATTGAAATAAATATTGAATTTTTGAATAAATACATAATTAAAAATTTAGTACTGAAAATTTAATTAACAAGTAAAATTATATTTACTTATTTTTAACTCAACTAAAAAAATACTAAGCCAGAGACTTACACCTCAGTTTTTTCAAGGGGAAGCTACGACACACAAATGATACATTTATCATAAACCTCTTAATTAATCGAAAATTAAAAATAATATCGAGAATACTTTATTTAATTTCTTTTAGGTATAGGTTTTTCTCAAATTATCAATTATAAAAGTTTTTTTATGTTCATTGCTTATACGTTAAAAGGATGTCAATTTTATTAACTTTTTAATGACAATTTACATAATTAACTAGTTTATTCACATATAATGATCTAATAAAGAAAATTGCTATATAATAGCATATTTTGAACCAGTATTTCAGAAGTTATTGACATTTTTATTCCTTGTCAATTGTGCATTAAAAAATAATAATTATTATTTTAGAAATTATTATAAATAAAATATCATTCATTCATTTTTCATAGAATTTAAGANGTGCATTAAAAATAATAATTATTATTTTAGAAATTATTATAAATAAAATATCATTCATTCATTTTTCATATAATTTAATTTGGTTTCTTAAATATCATAGTAATTTTAGTTACTGCAGTAAATTTTGTATTATAAAAAACATTCGTTCATTTTTGATAGCGTTTTGTATTAATGGTTCATATTTGTAAATTTAGTAGTACAATTTGAATATACACTAACCTATAGTTTAATATTTTCGTTTAATATTTTAAAAAACGATAAATTGCTTAAATTGATATTTTCTTTCTAGCTATAATTTAAAGTATAGTAAAATTTTGTTTATGCAGTTGGGTGAATTTGCCTAGTTTCAAGCATTTGAAAATTACTAAAATGATGAAAAAAACAAGCTACAAAAATACTTTTTGAAAATATTAGTATTTTAAATAACTTGTTTTTTATTTTATTATCTTAAATGCAGTGTGGGAAAAACTAGGAGGGGGAACTATAGTTCCTAAAATATGAGAAGCGTTCCACAGGCACATCGAATTATCCTCTACAAAGGTTAAAAATGATATTGTTCATAATAAGCAAATATACTTACTGAATAAAAAAAAATATCTGAATAAAGGAATAGTACCTACCTATAATAATTTTTTATCATTAAAAATCAATTAGAAATAATAATAAGTACGTCATGATCGAATGTGCATATACTTAAATTACCACGGTCGTATCATAAAATTCTTATAAATTTTATAATACTAATTCTTTTAACATTATTTTTTGTTTAACAATTTTGAAATTTTAAACATTCCAATAAACTTCTTGTATTAACATTTTTATTTTCAATATTATAGCATCCCTCCGCAATTTGGGATACGAATTAAAGGGTACGCTAGATTGTACTCCAAGTAAGAAGGGAGACTCCTTCTCCCCTCACATTAACCCACCGCATAATGGTTTGTTGAAATTCTAAACACAAGAAAAGAAACCTAGCAGAGTTGGGTCGGGGTAAAGTGGAGACGTTGCATAGTTGGAACAAGTATAGATGATATTTGACAGTGATTAAAATTCCTATCGTAAAAAACTCTCGATGCAAATCTGTATTTTTTAATTTTTTTAAGAAAATATTAAATTATTCCAAAAGCAACAAGAACTGCTATTTCCTTATTTATAAGGATAGAGGTATAAAATATTAGTAGTGTGTCCTTACTAAGGGCGCAGTACTGATATTTTGTACTGCGACTGTACTGGTATAACTCACAAATGATAACGCTTTTCTGTCAGTACCGAAACAGTATTGCCCCAGTGTTGTAAGTCAGTACGGATTCTATACTGGCTGAATAATTTTTATTTACTTCTTTCATTTGACGTACTTTTTTTTTTTATCGGACTATTTCCCTCAATACAAATGGGGTTCAAAATTTAAAAATGCATGTAGAAAATAGAACTTTTTCAACTTAATTTTTGGAAGTGTTCCGGAAATACTAACACTTTTATATACGAGGTATGACAATAAAATAACGAGACATTTTTAATAAAAGTTATTTATTTTTAAAATTTTACAATTTAATGATTGTCACCTTCAAAGTACCTTCCCTCAGCATCAACACACTGTTGCATACGTCGCTGCCATTCTTGAAAACAATGTTGCTAATCGCTTTCAGTTAGCCCTTTTAGAAGTTCTGCCGTTTTCATTTTTACGCCATCAACCGTTTGAAAATGGGTTCCTTTTAATAAACTTTTAATTTTTGGGAATAAGAAGAAGTCACAAGGACCAAGGTCTGGCGAGTATGGGGGATGTTGAAGTATAGAAATATTTTTTTCAGTTAAAAAACGTTGAATTGAAAATGCACTGTAAGCTGGAGCATTATCTTGGTGAAGAACCCAGCCATTCTTCCACAGATCTGATCGCTTTTTTTTAACACATTCTCTTAATTTAATAAATACCTCTTTATAATAATATTGTTTGACAGTTTGCCCACTAGGAACCCATTCAACAAAAATTATTCCCTTAATGTCAAAGAAAATAATGAGCATTGCTTTGAATTTCGACTTGCTCATTCGTGCTTTCTTCATTCTCGGGAAGTTGGTGTTTTCCAATGCATGGATTGTCTTTTAGTTTCAGGATCATATGTAAAAATCCACGATTCATCACACGTAATGATATTATTTATAAAAGATGGATCATCTTTGATGATTTTTAATGTGTCAGAACAAATTTCTTTGCGATTAAATTTTTGATTAATCGTTAAATTTTTAGGGATCATTTTAGCACAGACTTTTTTCATATTTAAATTTTCAATTAACATTTTACGAACACTTTCTCTATCAAAATTTACCATATCTGCTACAGTTCTAACACTTAATCGACGATCTTATAATTTTGTCGATTTTTTCAACGTTTTCATTTGTCGAACATGTGGTAGGACGTTGTTCGATTTTTATATCTAACATTTTTCGGCAGTATAGTCGAATTCGCATTATTACCAAGGTTACTAACGTATGAGAAAATTACCGATTTCATCAGTGTTTGTAGTAATTTTAGATAAGTGTTTCCTAATTATATTTCAATAATCGTTTTAATAGATAACGTTAATAGTTTAGGTTATATTTAGAAAGTCTCGTTATTTTATTGTCACACCTCGTATATCTTAAATTAAAGCTTATGTAATATACTTTATTATGAAAAAAATATGACAGATTTTATTTTATTTTCATGGTGAAAACAGTCATCAAAATTTATAAAAAAAAAACGATTTTTGTAGAAAAATTCATTTTTATATTTTTATATTTTTAACTTTATTATGCTATAACTTTTTGAAAAATGTATGGATCAATATAATTTTTTTTATAAATTTTACCCTTTCCTTGCCCACAGGGGGTGATTTAAAATGACAACTTTTTCTATTTAAATTTTGAAAGTGTTCCGGATGCTCTGACACTTTTATATATATCTTAAATTAAAGATAATGTAATATACTTTACTTTGGAAAAAAAATGTTCGGACTTTATTTTGTCTTCACGGTGAAAATAGCTACCGAATGCTATTTTTGTGTGAAAATTCTTGATTTTATATTTTACATTTTTAACTTTATATATCTATAACTCTTTGAATAATATATGGATCAATACAATTTTTTTATGTGATATACTCTTCATACACTTCTCTCATTCAAAATACTTTTTTTTTAAATAATACCATTTCCATTTATGTATTATAAATATATATATAGATATTTATTTATTCATATATTACACTTATAAACCATAAGATGTGTAAACAGAAAATGAATAATGAAATAGGAGATCATGTAGCTTTTGGAATAGTCCATTAATTTTTTAAAATTAAACACTATCTACAGATTTGCGTTATATCATCATGTTTCAATATCGTTTAGTATTTTATTATTTTCCAGTAATTAAATAATTGATAATACATTTTTCACAAAAATAAATACGTGATTGTTATAATTACAATTAAAGTAATCTAGTTCATTAGCAATACAAGTTATTAATGACTTTAATTTAACATAACTTTACTTTTTTTATACGGTCCTCACGCATTCAATATTGAACGCATACACAAATTTCAGTTATCATAAAATTTTTTATGAAAATCATTTAACATTATTTTGTGGGTACACTTACTAGCATGTTAGAATGTTTTTTCATGTCAAAAGCCTTTTAAGAGATACCTTTAGTTAAAGAAAAATCTGTTTTTCTTATTAGCTCTTTAGTTTTTCTTATTTCTTTTAGCTATCAAAAAAAACTTTTTTGATAGCTGGTATGCCATTAGTGAAAATAAAAGTTATAGATTTCCATCTTTCAGAATTAATAATTCTATTAAGTTCAGCAACTTGGTCAAGATTTGCTTCTGGTTCTGGTTTTAATTTAAAATTTTTAAATTTCCAACAACCAATAAAAAGACAATATTATATTAATATAATGAAGAACATTAATCGTGTGAAAAACATCATAAATAATAGTAATTAATAAAAAATAGTAACTTACTCATATAAGCCTTATACTATTATTTCTTTGAATTTATATATATATACACAGAGTGATTTTTTTATCATAACTCACTCAATTACTTGCAGAATAATAATAATTTAAACAAATTTTTTTTTTTTTATTATCTATAGTTACACATTATTCTTGAATTTTTAACTATGTAAAACTTTGTAAGTTCATCCCTTATGCCTTGGAAGGGGGTCAACTTTGTTTTTTTAAATGGTAACACATATTTTTAATTTAATAAAATGTTTGAGTTTTTAATTTAATAGTAAATGGCATTTGAATTTTTAATATAACTTTATTAGCTTATTAGATATAAACATTTAAAGTTTCAAAATTTTGAGTTAATATACATGTATAATACACATGGGATTGTAAATACAGGTAGCTAATTGGATTTTTAT
>NW_026099681.1:1715-12158 GCF_025091365.1 Daktulosphaira vitifoliae | reverse complement strand
AAAAAAAAAAAAAAAAAACACATCTTAGTAAAACCAATACCTTCTCAGCTTCGCATCGAAGCTAAAATAAATTACCAATATACTAATATTCTACTGTTGGACGATGCCACCGGTCGTCCAAAACACGTACAAAAGATCTAAGCTAAACCGACCCACCCGCACGCACACGATTGGTCGCCTTGATTATAACGTACGTTTCAAAAGTATTGTTCGGACGAGGCTGTTGGTCGTCCAAACACTGCTAGTTTGTACGCATGCGTACTCGCATATACTATTTTACTATTTAAAAATATGCATTCTCAATGAAAATGTAAAATTAAAGATAAACATTTAATTTTCTTCTTTTAATTAATTTTAATAGGGGGCGCGATTGTCCAGTCGTTCAAGTCACGAGCCGCCATTGATAATTATTACTCACCAAACTGTAAATTTAATTTCTCAGTTAAATATTTCCTATTTAATTTGACGTCATCAAATAAGATATTGTGTGATCAATATATTTCATATTACAGATTTTTTCTGGGAAATTATTGTAAATAATAAAAAGTTTTTATGAATATACAAGATCACCAAAACCGAGTTCCTTTATTTGAAATACAAAATAACCAGCTAATTATGGGATAAAAATCTACTTATTGTATGACTATCTTATACTTATCGGGTATCTAGTCTCTGNATAATAATGACGATTATGTTACGACATCTTAATGACTTTGTTTAAAAGAACATGGCGCCAGAGGACAGCGCTAAGAACTTTCGAATATTTTTTTTTTTGCTGTTTATGTTTACGTTTCATAATATTGGTGGCAGTACCTAGGTTTTATTACTGTCATCACGTCAGCCATAATCTGTTTCGATAGCCCATAAATTATTTATTATGACAGTTATCAAAAAAAATTGTCTACTCCAGTTGTTCAACAATATACAACAATAAATTTCCGTTGAATATAAGTTGAGTATGTGTCTTTTAATAGAATATTTATTAAACATTTATTAAGATATCTGTAGAATGTGAGTAATCGAGTTATACCTGTATTTGTAATCTCATAAATACAGCTTGTACTTCTATTTATCGCCCCGTTCCATCAAAAATTATGTCCTAACCAAAATATACACAAATACTGTCTAACTCGTACTATGGTTAGTCGCTGTGCTATTAAGGCCACAGTTATACAGAATTGTTTATTCTATACTTTTTAAAGCTTTTGTAAACTCCATAGTAAATTTAAATCACTGTTCATTTTAATACGTTTCTTAATTCAGTCTTATTACCAATGTTTCATCAAATTGTTTGTAAAATTAAATCAAACTTTAATCCTTTACTGAATTATTATTTTTTTCATACTTTCAGATATCTATTATTTTTAATTTATCGATCAGTTATTGTTTATTCTTCAATAATTTTAATCTTAAATCTGTTCAAGTGTTAGGTTGATACTAATTGTTAGCGATGATAAAAGAATATGTCAAATTAAAGAAAGTAATCATTTGTTAAAAAGAGATAAAATTTAGGGAATTTCTATGAAAAAAATGGAACAATAAACATGTTTTTCCTTATTTTGTTTAACAACTTAAATTATTTGTAAGTTAATACATTTAGTTGGTTACTTGACCCTTGTATTTTTTTAAACTTCCTTATTATGNTTGGTTACTTGACCCTTGTATTTTTTTAAACTTCCTAATTATATTGTTTAAATATTTTCACCATTACTTCTACTATTTGAAAATAAATATCTCGCAAATAACTATTTGTAATTATTTGTATCAATTATAATTGATTGAATTATACAAATTATATAATGCACAGCGTTAGAAGATTTTTCAGTAAACACAATACGCTAATGCTTGAATTGGCAATTTTTTAGGAACTGGAGATTATCCAGGGCGAAAACTAGTTTTCAATATTACGTTTTTACACATATGTAAAAAATGCAACTAATTGTTATAATTAGGTGATCTATACACTAATAACTAGTAAACAAAATGAACTTCGATCCCATGTTTAATTTTGAAACTCGATTGTCATGGAAATTGCCGTCGAGTATGAGCACTAACTATTTAATTTATAACATCTTTTATTGTTAATTCTTAAATTTAGGTATATGTTTTTAGTTAAGAGCTGTCACTTTATTTTATAGGCCAGTCTTTAAAATTTTCAGTAATAAAAAAACAACTATATGTATATGTTTTAATAAATATACGCAATTAAAAATTAATAATACAACTGTTGTATGGTACAGAACGCCTTTAGAAGGATCTAGTAGACCAGTTGTTATAAAGATCATTGATTATATTATTTCGTGGGACAGCTGATCACCAGCATCTTGCTTTACTCACCCCCTTGCCCACCCATCACAGCAAATCGATGACCTCCGTGTCGTTTTTCATCCATGTACAGTTCATTGTCGTAAGTCAGTCGTTTTGTTTTATGTGTCACTTTATTCTGTTGCAAGCGCCTTCGCTTGAATAGTAAATTGTTCGGCCGTTGTACGCCATAGTTTCTTATTATTTGTTTATTGCACCCTTGTGCTCAAAGTTTACGTGCCCTTGCACGCCACCAGTGATTGGGCCCTGACCATCACTAAACATTATCATTACCGTATTCTGTTCTTATCTGCCATTACGTACCTGGATTTACATTCTGACTCGTCATACTCAGATGTTCGACACCATTACCACAAGATCTCATACAGTCCACTCATTAACATCAACAACGCCATCTATACAGCTGAGTTTTATATTATTTTTAATGTTATTTATTGTTTGTTAACTTATTTAATTAACTGTCTATAAAATAATAAATCTAATGTAATTATCGTACTTGGAATAAAAAATTAAACATCTAGATTCTTTTTTTAAACGAAAATGCGTTTTCCAAAAAATAAAATGAAAATAAATAATTAAAAATCAACAAAATCAGTTATAACGTATTTTAAGACTTTTACATGTTTTTTACTGTATGTAGTGTTTTTGTGGGCTATTTATTGAGAAAACAACATTGAAGTTATTATTTTTGAATTTCTTGTAAAATTTCCTTTACTTGAGTTTTACTTTTATTATTCTAAGTTAAGAGAAAAAAAAGTTATGAGACATAGATCAGTTATTTCTTTTAAATTTGACTCTTTGACTCAACTTAATAGGCCTGGGGGCACGGGTTAACCTTAACGGATCGGTCCCAAATTTTGCACAGCTCATTTTTTTGACCATTAAAAAAAAATTAAGGGGTAGCGTAAAGAAAAAAAAGATATTCGATTTTTGAGGGCCACCCTAATGAGCATACATATTAGCTAACTACGATGTGTAGTAGCACGTTAAAACAATACATGAGTTTGCGGGTAAGAGAGAACACTCACTGACATTTGAAAAACACAGAAACATTAAAATGTACTGACAACAGCAACAGCAGCTGATAACAACGCTACAAGTGGGTATTAAACCATATCCAGTATTACCAACTAGAGGTGAACATGTACTAGATTGATAATTCTTATAGCAGGCTCAAAAATATTCCCCCTTGGAAGTCCCAGTTAGAGTTACAACAGTATTTGACTTTGGACCATAATTCACTTGTAGAGATAGTTGAGGTTGTTAAGAAGTTTTCACACACCAGATGAGAGTTTTAGGGGGCGAATACAAACATTATATAATATTTAAGACTGCAATACACAAAAAACAATATTAATAAAAATCATAATAGGAAAATTTTAATATTTCAACATTTAATTTTATAGGAACTTTAGTTACATATCAGATTTTACCTTTTTTTATAAACAATTAACATCAACATAATTAATAAATAAACTTAATCATAACCAAAATATAGGTAACAATTTAAACAATTTAAACAATTAGTAAAGAATTCAATCTAGCAAATAAAATCATATAACATAAATTCTAATTAAAATAGATATATAAAATATTATGACCTAAATAACAAATTATTAAATATAACAATCAGGCTATTAGGACTAACCATTATGTCGTAGCAGTCACGCAATGGTAGATGTTTGAAATTTCTCTCTCTCCTTTTGATGTAGCAAGTAAAAAAAAATCAATCAATAAATAAATAAGTTTTCTTTTGTTTTCCTTTAAAGAGTATTTAAGAATAATTAAGACTATACAGAGGAAGTATTTAACTAGGAGCTTAGTTAAATATAAAGCAAGGGGTCTTATAAACAGTTTTTTTTTAAATGATAATTAAGCTAAATTAAAATTAAAGTAATGATTTCAAGTTTATTCGGTAGGTAATAAAGCTAGTTTAACTACTGACCTAAGAATTACTCCCTACTTGGTGAGCACCCTGACAACGTGTACCACACCATCACTTTCAGGTAGTAGTTCACTTATACGACCCAATCTCCATTTCAATGGGGGCAAGCCATTATCCTTCATTACCACCATCGCACCCAATTTAACATTTTCTTGAGCTTTTGACCAACATCCACGTGCTTGGAGTGTACTCAAATATTCAGAATACCATCTTCTCCAGAAAAATTGAAATGTTTTTTGTAAGAGCTTCTAACGGTTTCTCAGATCAATAGGACTATTTGAAACTGAATTCTCAGGCACTGCTAATAATGTTTGACTAATAATAAAATGATCAAGAGTGAGACAGTCTAAGTCATTTGGATCTGGAGTCAATGGTGTGAGTGTTCTAGAATTTAGAGCTGCTTCTACTCGACACAGAAGAGTAGAGAATTCTTCTTAAGTCCAAATATTGGACACCATTGTTCGAACTAACAAGGACTTGGTAGATTTTACAGCTGCCTCCAAGAGATCACCAAAGTGAGGTGCACTGGGGGAGGGGGTTAAAATGCCATGTACAATGGATGTCCTTTGTGATTTGATCTCTATTAGCTGGGTCATTAACAAGTTGATGAAGATGATTTGCTGCCCCAATAAAGTTCGTGCTACAGTCGGAGTAGATCGAAACTGGTAGACCCCTTTGAGAAACAAATCTATCCATGGCTGCCATAAATGCTTTGGTGGACAAATCTAAAACCACTTATAAAAAATACTGCTTTAGTAGCCATACAATTAAATAAGGCAATATAAACTTTAAATTCCCTGGCCTTCTTTAAACTTAATTCTCTCATTAGTAATGGACTGGCATAGTCTATCCCGACATCTGAAAAAGCCCGGCATCCTTGAACTACTGGTTTCTTTAAAAAGGCTGGACCTTTCTAATATAATTTATGTCTGGGAAGTTCAGATAGTGACAGCCCACGTGAAGCACAGTCTGCAGGGTTTTCCTCTTGACAGATATGAGCCCAATGGCAATCAGAGAGCAGCTTATTGATTTGATTGACACGATTTGAAATAATGGGTTTTAAAGAAACATGTGAATTGAGCAATCAAGATAAAACAATTTTGCGTCAGACCAAATATAAACATTAAGAGGACCTAAATGAGTTTCTAAAATTTTCTTAAAACGAGCTAACCATATTGCTAATATAACAGCACCACATAACTCCAGCAGAGGAATTGTAGAAGACTTCATTGGAGCCAACCTTGTTTTTGACCCAAATAGGTATAAATACACATTCTGAGTAGAGTCCATTATCCTAAGATAAGCTACAGCAGCTTAGCCCTTTTCATAGCATCACGATGTCCGCCAATTACATAAAAATTTTCTAATGCAGCTCCAATGTACCTAGGGACTCGGATTTATATTATACAGCCAAGAGAACTAACAAACTTATACTACCCTTCAGCTATATCTGCCATCAACGGATCATCCCAAGTAAACTTTGCTTTCCAGAGTCGCTGCATTAAACATTTGGCATGCATTAACATAGGAGCCAAAAACCCTAAAAGATCAAAAATCCTCGCAATTACCGAAAGTACTCCTCGCTTTATGGAGACACATACGGTCCCGCATTGCTTTGCGTTACACGGAGCCCCGCGACCAGTGCCACCTTTATCAGCCGTCGCTCAACTATGTGTATGTGGTAGTTTGACTAACACCGTGTCATATATATTTAAATATATTTTCACTAATATTTTGAAATGTTTAATCATAATTTAATACAAGTTTTTCAAAAAATAGAGTTTTATTATTTAATTTGACTTATTTACAACTACAGAAATTGTAATCTTTATTTATTTACCAAACATAAAACTTTAAATACATCAAAATTATTTAAATATTAGACAATTTTACACTAGAAACAATTTAAGAACTAGATTTTAATTTACAAGATAATCAATTTTTATAAGACATTCTGTAAGACATCAGACGACTAATTTAACGACTGACCGTTGGGTCAGCCGTTGGATGGTTTGTTCGTGAATTTTTGGCCAAAAATAATACAAAAATAATGCCCCAGTTTCCATATTAGACAGTAATTGATCCGTGTGACTTTTTTTTATTTTCGAAAATAAAGAGAACCTTAAAGGGTCGTCGTTTTACAAGCATAGATGGCATTAAAATCGCAAGGCTGAATGAGCTGAAGGCTATCGTAAAGATTGAATTTGAGAAGTGTTTCGAGGATTAGAAGAATCGTTGGCATAATATCNAGAATGAATTTGAGAAGTGTTTCGAGGATTAGTAGAATCGTTGGCATAATATATAATGGGGACATTATTAATGTAGACGAATAAATAAATATTTTTTTCAAAAACCATAATTCCCGTTATATTCTGAACACACCTCGTATATTTACAAAAGATAACATCATACAAAATACTATTATTATAAAATAATTTATATCACAAATGTAGTAAAAATTTCAGAACTTATATTTTCTTAACTATTAATAAATTATTCATTTTTGAACAACAACATACATATTTAACTATCCTATAGCATAATAAATTATCCTAATTAATTAATCTAAAGAAATGATTGGTCGATAATAACTTTTGAAATAGTACTTCGCATTATACTAAGAAATTTTTTCGTAAATGACAAATTGTGTGTATGTGTTATGATATACCGCTGAGCATAATGATGATATATTATTTATAAATAAATATATCATTTTAAGTTGGGATTAGATGTTAGAAAAGTTTTATCCAACAAATTTTATTTATTTTTCTGTTGTATAATGACAAATAAGCTTTTTTTAACACAAACATTTTTGCACGACCCAAATCAATACGAATAAATTATAATAAAATAAATAATAGTTATATATATTTGTAATAATGCATGTAAATAGAATAAACATATAAATTCAAAAAAATAATAGTATAAGGGCTATTCGTTTAAGTTACTTCATTTTGTTCGATTTCTGTTATTTATAATGTATTTCACGCGATTAATGTTCTTCTTTGTATTAATATCATATTATCCTACTAGCAGTTTTTTAGACTGTTTAAAAAAAAAACCCAAACCAAAACCAGATCTAAGACCAAAAGCAAATCCTGATGAAGTTGCTGAATTTAATAGAATTATTGAATCTAAAGGATGGAAATCTATAACTGGTATTTTACGTTGCGACAACGAAGAACCAGCAACAGTTACAGATTTTAAGATGAAAAAGGAATTTGCTTACATGGTATTAAGTGCCATTTACGAAAACATGCTAATGAAATTAATTGCAATTTATGAGGATAAGATAAACAAATATTATACGTATAAAAAAGATTATAATAATCGTATACCTATTTATAGTATATTTGTTCAAGAACTTGATTTGGAAAATATAATCAAAAGTTTTGCTATGTTGGAACCATTAACGAGTTGTATGTACGATGCATTAAAATATTTTGAAAAATGTGACCATGAGACACACGTTGACTATTTTCTTAATATATTAAAAAAATTAATGAATTCTATTAATATAGGTGTAAACTGTCATGATATACATTATATTATGGATATTAATAATGTTATTAAGAAAAAAAGTAATGTAAATATGGATAACATTAAAAAGTACATTGTAGTGAAAGATAGTGAAACATTTGTCATAACTTACCTTAATAAATTACAAAATCTTGGTGGAGATAAAAATGATTTTATGCCTAATCCGCGATTCACACAACATGAAGACATAGTTAAGGAGGGTGTTGTTTTGTTCTGCTATAATTTTGGTTTTACTGAATAGAAGAAATAACACATTAAGTTTATTTTTCTTTATTTTTTTTTCTTATATTGTGAATTACAAGTAGCAACTAATAATTAAAATAGTAATAAATCAGTTTTAATCTAATATATTTTTGATATAGTAACATATTTATATAAAAAATATAAAAAAGTTTACTACCATTATACTGTGTTGTATACTTAATTTAATTGAAAAACAGAAAAAATATGGAAATTATTTTAATCCTAATAAATCTGTTTGAAATGTTAGCTTCGATGCGAAGCTGAGAAGGTATTAATTATACCATAATGTGTTTTTTTTTTTATGTCTGTTGCGACTTTTACTCAGCTCTCACTGGACCGATTTCTTTTAACAATACGTCAAATGATTACAAATCGTATCTAGTTGAAGGCAACCCAACCTTTAAAAATTAAACAATTTTCCCTCGTTCCACGCAAATGGGGGAAATCTTCAAAAAAATTACATATTTAAAAATCGGNTTTTTTTCTTAAAACTTCCATAACTTTTTTAAAAATCAATAAATTAACATAATTTTATTTATACTAAAACCTTAGATATTTCCCTCTCATTTGATAAATGTTGCTTATATAAAATAGCAACTTTTGTACGAAAATTAACATTTTCAACTTAGAAAAGTTAACTTAACTTTTGAAATTGTTCCGGAAATGCTGCGTCCTTTAAACATATATAAAATTAAAAGTTATTTTATGTACTATAACATGAAAAAAAAAATTTGTCGCGACACTTTATCTTTTGAATGTAAACGGCTGCCGTAGTTAAAAAAAACGCTATTTTTGTGTAACAATTTTCGATTTTAAATTTTCAACTTAAAAATGCTATAACTTTTTGAAAAATGTAAGTATCAGCACAATTTTTTTGTCTAAATACATTATTAGTACATCTTTTATTAGAAATACTTTTTATTAAAATTGGACAATTTCCCCTTATATAGGGGACGTTCATAACTTGAAACATTGTATAAAAAATTGAACTTTTTTAACTTAACTTTTGAAAATGTTCAGGAAATACTGCGTCCTTTAAACATATGTCAAATTAAAGCCTATGTCAAGTACTAAAAAATTTAAAAAAAAAATTTGTCCTGACGACCTGTCTTCTATGCGCAAATGATTACCGTATTCAAAAATGTGCTATTATTGTATTAAAATTCTGGGTTTTGTATTTTAATTTATTTTTAAATTTCTTATTAGGGGAATTCACTGACTTTCATGAATATTATATAATATCATTGACATAGAATAAAGTTCATAAGACATAAGAAATTACACTTATTAAATTTTTTTTTACTCTTTTAAAGTCGAAAAAGTAATTTTTAAATTTGAGTTAGCTTAAATAGTCAATTTTATCATGCGACGAAAGCAACGAACAGTTGTTGAATCGGAATTACTTGTGTCTTTCACGCTAAGGGTACGAGGTTCAAATTCGTCTGTAATTATAAATATTTTGCATTTTTTTATCACCTATCACTATAGTCTCCCCTCGTGAGAAGAAATTTATAATCATGTTAATATTATTTTATTATGTGGTTCTTTTTGTGGCAACGATTTATTTTGCCAACTATCAACCTACTTTTTTCAACGATACGTCAAATGATTACAATTCGTATTTAGTTTAAGTTATTACTTTTAAAAATCAAAAAAATTTTCCTTATTCAAATAAAAAGTAGTTTAACCAGCTTTTTTCATACAAACAATTAAAAACATTAATTTCTAATATTCTTAAAGTATTTATTGTCGAATTAGATTTGATATGATAAAAGTATTTAACTACAAAAGTAAAACATTTTACTATGTAATTTATTAATTTTTTAACTCTATTTGTGTGTGCTACTACCTGTCTATAATATTCCAAATTTTTTTATAATATGTTGCTATATAAATCATAAAAATCATGTCAAATTCAAACTTGCAAGTTGAGTTAAAAGTTATGGTAATAAATCAGTGTTAGGAAAGTTCCTTTTTAAATGGAACTCGTTCCGTTCCCCGTTCATTTTCTAAAATATGAACTCGTTCCAGATCCTAGTTCTTTATTTTAAGAAGGAACTTGTTCCAGATCCAGTTCCTCCAAAATAAGAACTCGTTCCACTCTTCGTTCTTTTTATGTAACCAAGTTATTTAAAAAATTGTTTTTATTATTATTATGAATTATTAGATTATACGGCATATTTAAATATGTTTAATAATGTTTTATAACTAGTAACTACACAAAAACAATGTGACATTATTCTGTAATAGAAATGTATAACTGTACTACTGATCTTTTAAATCAGAATATAAATAACTACTATAATAATTAAAATGCTACACATTACAGATGTAGTTTTAAATATTATAACATTGTAATAATGCATATTTCTTATTATTAGACTTATTGC
>NW_026099681.1:0-1068 GCF_025091365.1 Daktulosphaira vitifoliae | reverse complement strand
AAAGTGATAAATAAATATAGTTTAAAAAAACTAAAAAAACATGCTTTTAAAGCACATCGAACTAAAAAGTTAAAAATAATTTTTAAAATAAGCTTAACAAAATAATACTGGTATTTTTTGTTCATAATTAATTTAAACTTATTTTAAAAATTATTTTTAACTTTTTAGTTCGATATGCTTTCAAAGCGTGTTTTTTTAAAAATGTTATAGCATTATAAAGTTAAAAATATAAAAAAGAATTTTTTTACAAAAATCTTATTTTTTTTATAAACTTTGATGTCTGTTTTCACCATGAAGATAAAATAAAGTCGAAATTTTTTTTTACCATANACTCTTCAATACGAGAACTTGAAGTTGTATTTTTCTCTACTGGTAAACAGAAAAAGTCTTCTTTACTTGCTATACGTGAAGTTTCAGTTCTACTTGCTTCCGAACTAGAAGTATTGTATGTACACATATATTAAATATTTACTGTATACCTGCATGTGATAATAACTCTATTTATAGTCAATTTATTCATTTAAACAGCTTACGATCTCGGCTGGGTATATAGGGGATTTCCATTGTCAAAAGTCAACTAAAAATACCTTAATGTTTTAATGTCTGGATACGAAGAAAACTACACTAAAACATGTTTATAAAAATTTTTAGGAACTGTAATTTCCGTTCACGTTCCTTAAAAAATGGAATTTGTTCATTTTCCTCGTTTCTTTATTTTAAAAGGAAGCAGTTCCTAGCATCGTTCCTTTAAAAAAAACTCGTTCCAGGAATCCGTTCCTTTTGAAACCAGTTCCTTCTCAACACTGAATAATAGCGATTACACTATTATAGCAAACCAATAACGACGAGCGTACACGTAGTTAATTTTAAAAATAAATACTAATATTTTACTGTTGGACGATGCTACCGGTCGTCCAAAACACGTACAAAAGATCTAAGCTAAACCGACCCGCCCGCACGCACACGATTGTGCGCCTTGATTATAACGTACGTTTCAAAAGTATTGTTCGGACGAGGCTGTTGGTCGTCCAAACACTGCTAGTTTGTACGCATGCGTACTCGCATATA
>NW_026099680.1:33347-35584 GCF_025091365.1 Daktulosphaira vitifoliae | reverse complement strand
GTTTAAAGATGACAAGCGGTATCAAAAACCAAATTCCTATGATACACTACCTTGGGGTCATAAAGACATCCCCCCCTCCTCCCCTGATAATTATAAAAATTAAAATTAGGTTTTGTGTGTCTCTATAATTATTTTCTCTCTATTATTTGTAAACTTTTCAAATGCTGCTTTTAAATTTTCACCCTCTGTCTTTATACATTACTCTAATAATATTTTTTATTTTAAGTTAACTTTTTAATCTTTGAAAATATTTGTTAATTGTTGTAAATATTGTTTTCTAATATCATCTATCTATGTAAAAATATTTAAAATGTGTATGCTTGTATAATCTATCTTTGTATTGATTTAAATAAATATTTGATTTAAAATAAAACTAAACTTAGTATCTAAACTTATTATCTACTTATTAACTAGATTGTTTGTGGTGATGATGATTTTTGTGTTTTTGTATTGAGTTTCTTTTCTACAGTCTTTGGAGTCTCTTCATTTAATGTACACTCAAAAATAAGAATCATTACAGACTTGTATTCTAAAAAAATCAATAATAGTTTAAATAAAATTAAATAATAATATTATTTTTTAACATGTTTAATTAAGTGTAGGATAATAATAATAATAATAGTATTATACTTATGATTAAATTGATGTATAATAATTAATTCGAGGTGGAGTCTACTATGTTATNTAGCATGTATGTTTTTCGTTCACACCAACATAAAATATTTACTGAAAAAATTAATAAAGTTGTATTGGAGTTTAAAGATGACAAGCGGTATCAAAAACCAAATTCCTATGATACACTACCTTGGGGTCATAAAGACATCCCCCCCTCCTCACCTGATAATTATAAAAATTAAAATTAGGTTTTGTGTGTCTCTTTAATTATTTTCTCTCTATTATTTGTAAACTTTTCAAATGCTGCTTTTAAATTTTCACCCTCTGTCTTTATACATTACTCTAATAATATTTTTTATTTTAAGTTAACTTTTTAATCTTTGAAAATATTTGTTAATTGTTGTAAATATTGTTTTCTAATATCATCTATCTATGTAAAAATATTTAAAATGTGTATGCTTGTATAATCTATCTTTGTATTGATTTAAATAAATATTTGATTTAAAATAAAACTAAACTTAGTATCTAAACTTATTATCTACTTATTAACTAGATTTTTTGTGGTGATGATGATTTTTGTGTTTTTGTATTGAGTTTCTTTTCTACAGTCTTTGGAGTCTCTTCATTTAATGTACACTCAAAATAAGAATCATTACAGACTTGTATTCTAAAAAAATCAATAATAGTTTAAATAAAATTAAATAATAATATTATTATTTAACATGTTTAATTAAGTGTAGGATAATAATAATAATAATAATAATAGTATTATACTTATGATTAAATTGATGTATAATAATTAATTCGAGGTGGAGTCTACTATGTTATACTGTTTTATATTTGTAATATCAATCTACCTATATATATATATGAAGAGTGAATGTGTCAAACGTTCTATGTGCCAAAAAATTGAAAAATTGTTTTATTTCTGATTTATGTTCTATGAGCCAAAGGTCACAATCTTGTATGTGTTTCAAGTGTCAATTAAATTTTTTACTTGTACAAAATTGCGTTCATAGATTGTATTTGTTCTGTGAGACATGCCCTTTGTTACCTGTACGTTCTAAGTGCCTTGGGCGAATATAATAGTTTGACGATTACAATATTATAATATAGTCCGTTATATTTCAAAATAACTAATACTGGTGTTGTTGTATTCGTTAAGTTTTCTTTTTCATTTGTTTAATTGTGTTATTATGGATACTGAAAGTATACATATTTTACGAAGTGGTAAAAAAAGAAGAAATGATCAGACTAAAAAAAGAATTAGTGGAAAATCGTATGCGACCAGGAAAAGCAATAATACAATTCAGGAAAGCGTCAACTTAGTTGTTATAACTTTGGAATACATCTCGGTGACAGCAATACAGCCTTTATGTATATGTGGGATGAAAGTATTGCTTCTCGTGGAAGCTCAGAAATCGCTTCTTTTCTTTTTCAAGTTATTAACAAAAACGAAAATACGATAAATCGCAAAAAACTAATTATATGGTCAGACAACTGTGCTGGCCAAAATAAAAATAAAACGTTAGTAGTTTTGATGTTATATTTAATAAATATGGGGATATTTGATGAGATTATACAAAAATTTTTGATAAGTGGCCACTCTCTCTTGGCTTGTG
>NW_026099680.1:0-30561 GCF_025091365.1 Daktulosphaira vitifoliae | reverse complement strand
TTTTACCGCAATTAGACGGTCCACAAATTATACAACGTATACTATCGGGTAGCAAAGGACCGTGTTTCATTCGTTTTGACACAGATTTATCCAAATCGACGTTAGAAACTGGTAACTTACATGTTTGCGCTTCGAAAAACATTACGTATAAAAGATTGATGTAACAATTACACCGTTTTAAACGATGATTCGACGTCGACGATCTAACATTAATAAACGCGGAAACGGTTTAGTTAATTCTCTTATAAATAATCTTCCCGTAGAAGTTCATTGGCCAACGTATCAATATCTAGGACCCGGCACGCGGTTAGAAAAGCGATTGGCTCGTGGTGACCCTGGTAAAAATCCGCTGGATGCAGCAGCACGAGAACACGATATAGCATATAGTAAATATAAAGACATTAAGAATCGTCATAAAGCCGATTACGTTTTACAAAATCGAGCTTGGGAACGTGTTAAAGCAAAAGATAGTACGTTCGGAGAAAAAGTAGCGGCTTACGCAACTACCAATATCATGAAAGCGAAACGCAAACTCGGGATGGGAATAAATTTTAACTCGATCGTTAGCTCGAGTCGAAAGGCGATGCGAAAAATGAAAGGTAAAAGTGCGAAGAAAGCAAGTATAATTGCACTCGCAGCAGCTAAAAAAACATTTAAAAACTCTGTTCGAAAACCTAGTGCACCTCGTACTATAAAAATACCGAAATTTGGTGGAGTGCTTCCCTTGATTCCTATTTTCGCAGGTCTTTCTGCTCTAGGCTCGTTGGCAGGTGGTACCGCTAATATAATCAAAGCGGTGAATGAAGTAAGAAAAAATAAGGATTCAAAAAGTCCAGTTAAAACGGTGGAGGTATGCTCGCAAAAAGAGGATCATCATTATATTTGAAACCATTTCAAAAAAACTAAATCATATGCTACCCAGTGATCGCCCGCTAAACAGCGATGATATTATAAAATATGCAAGACTATTAAAACTATCTCATTTTCGTAATATTTTTTCACGAGATAAGTTACCTAAAACACCACGAACGATTGAATGTGCTGTCGTGAATTTGGATGATGATACGGGTGAAGGCACGCACTGGGTAGCATATTATAAAAAAAATAAAACCGTTTTTTATTTCGATTCGTTTGGTAACTTACCACCGCCTTTAGAATTACGCTCCTATTTAAAAGGATGTAGTATAAAATTTAATTACACTCGTGTTCAAGAATTCAATACGTTCGTGTGTGGACAATTGTGTTTGAAATTTTTACTGGAACGATGCAACGCTCTTTAACGTTATCTTTTCAAGGTAACCAGTCTAGAATGATCAGTACCTTTTTCCCACCTATTGAATTAGATGGAACTGCAGAATTAGCACTTTTGAGTTTACAAGCTTGCAACTCTAAACCAAATGTTAGTGAAAAAAATAATTCTTTTCGTATTTTAACCTATAACGATTACCTTGAAAGTTCAACGTCTGTTAATAATTCCGTTATTGATTTATCAATACCAATAGGATCGTACGAGTTAGATGATATAGGTAAATATCTCTCGGATGAATTGAAAAAACATAATATTATTTTCAACTTGAAATCC
Source organism: Daktulosphaira vitifoliae (assembly GCF_025091365.1). Classification (NCBI taxonomy): domain Eukaryota; kingdom Metazoa; phylum Arthropoda; class Insecta; order Hemiptera; family Phylloxeridae; genus Daktulosphaira; species Daktulosphaira vitifoliae. Next base: position 28,979 of record NW_026099680.1, on the reverse strand, counting down.
AATGTGAATACATTGAAATCCGAAATGTTTTGCGATAAAACAGTAAATTTCACAGCAAACAATAGCATAGGAGAGTTGTTGGGATTCAATAAAAAAACGTTTGAAGGCGGTGTCATACATGAATCAGAACAAATGGCTAATATTAATCCACTATCGTGTATAAGAATAGAGTGTGATATTGTACATGGAGCATTTGTTAACGGACGCGAGACGTGTTCTATTCACGAGTTTTATCCCTTGGTGTCACCCGGTTATAAGATTGTAGAATCACCTAATAATCTTATATATTATTCCGTGTTGACCAATCAAATAGATAACGTAAAAATTGAAATTAAAGATCAGAACGGAGAGCTTGTCGATTTCAGAGGAGAAAGTGTAACGGTTCGTGTTCATATTCGATATGGGTATACAATATAACGTTAAAAAGAGACGTTTTCATGAAGTTGAGAACAGTTCAATTTCAAAACTTCCAGAGTTAACAAGGGAGAGCTTGACTACACTTTTAAATCTTGGTTATACACTTGAAAATCGTAATGGAAGATATTCTGAACATTCACGAAAAACCGTACTTCGAAGAAAGTATAACAAAATTTGAATACCATTCGTATCAACCATTTTCTAGTAACGCGCTGTCGAATAACGATGAAATACGAATTGCGATACAACATCAAGATTTATATACTCTCCCCAGCGAATCTTTGTTACACATCGAAGGTGAAGTTGAAAGAAATATAGAAACAGGTAATGGAGAAGCTTCTGTAAAATTAATAAACAATGGCATTATGTTCCTATTTGATGAAATTCGTTACGAATTAAACTCTGTTGAAATTGATAAAGTAAGAAATCCTGGTATTACGACATGTATGAAAGGTTATGCANGAATTAAACTCTGTTGAAATTGATAAAGTAAGAAATCCCGGTATTACAACATGTATGAAAGGTTATGCGTCTTTTCAAACGGCAAACCTTTACCGATATCAAAATGCCGGATGGAATGAAAGTGGTGAATCTAGAGAAAAATTCGAAGTGTGCATACCTCTCAAAGTAATTATGGGATTTGCGGAAGATCATCGTAAAATAATAATAAATTCCCGACAAGAATTAATACTGCATAGATCCAGCGTGGACATTAACGCATTAAAGTGTGAGCGAGCGAATGGTAAAATAAAAATTTCGAAAATAATGTGGAGAATGCCTCATATAAACGTAGAGGACAGTGTAAGATTGAAACTGTTAAAGACTTTAGATTCTCGTAAACCACTTTACATCGCTTTTAGAAGTTGGGAATTATTTGAACATCCATATTTACCACAAACTACAAAACATTCGTGGGCCGTTAAAACATCAACGCATACGGAAAAACCTAGATATGTGATTATAGGATTTCAAACTAAACGTAAAAACAAAATAACAGCTGACATGAGTAGATTCGATCACTGTTCTCTAATATTACTCAAAGTATTTTTGAATTCGGAATCATATCCTTACGATAGTTTAAACATTGATTTCGATAATGATAAATATTCAGCATTATATCAAATGTATTCATCGTTTCAAGATAGCTTTTATAATATAGATAACGGTGATCCTATTTTGACTAAAGAAGAATTTAAAGATAACGCTCCTATAGTTGTTATCGATTGTTCTAAACAAAATGAAAAAATTAAGAGCGCTCCCGTTGACGTTCGAATTGAATTCGAAACTAAAATTCCTATACCAAACGATACATCAGCATATTGTCTTATACTACATGATAAGATTTTCGAGTATAACGCTATGACTAGCGAAGTACACAAGGTGGTTTAATTTATGAAATAAAAAATTAATATAAGTATAATATTTTTTTAAATTTAAAACAATTACTATTGTACATAATTAGTTATTTATGTTTTACATTTAATGATTAAATTTAAATTTATTTACAATATTATACATTTTTAATATAATGNTTATTTACAATATTATACATTATTAATATCTTTATAAATTTATTTATTACTATTGTTATTGAAATAGTTATTTAACTTTTTTTTTTTCCAATGTTTTTGTTCATATTCTTTGAATACAGCTAGTGATAATTCATCTGTCTCTCGAGCACATTCTTCGTCGTGAAATTCAATATTCCAACTCCTAACGTCTTCTGAAACACGATAATAATTTTATTACTATTTAAAACAGATTTCTAATTTTTTTTTTACTTACTTATCATTTCTTGGTAATCTGATGTCTTTACATCATCAACCCACGTTCCCTGTGTTATTAGCTCCAATAAATCTTCTTCCGTATCAAAATTCAACCATGGATGTGCTCCGAGATGAAGACAATTTCCATTAACTGATTCATTATTTAACTGATTCTATTATTATAATAAAAACATGAAAATTTTTTAAATATATATAAAATATTAAACACATACCGTATCATTTCACCAAGTTTGATGTTGCCCCGCATCGATCATCGAATATGATGTAGGATTTTCTATTTCATTAACTATATTTAAATAATAATCATCCATATTCCAAAAATCTGGTAATAATTCTTGAGACTGCGAAAATATATATATTTTATTATAATCGCATAAATAAAATTATTTTTAAATTACTTACCATTGTTTGCGAAAGTGGTTCAATTTTCATCTCGTTTATTATATCTACGAATTCTTCTTCGCCAAGTAGTGGAGACAGCGGTTCACTTCTCATATTTTTTAGAATTTGTAAAAATTCTTCGTTGTTAATACTTTGTGATGCCATGTTGCTTAAACGCTTTTGATCGAATGACTGTGGTGATCACACATACTCTTATACAATCTTACAGTAGAATTTCAAAATGATGAATTAGCATTTCTTTTGACACTGCGATTGGTTTAAAATTAGTTGACGTTTTAAAAACAATTGCTGGAATGGATACTGTGAGATATATATCAATTTTTAAATTTACTTCGTTATATTTTTGTCTTAAAATTTGCTGATTATGTGTTATTTAAATGCTAACTGTTTAAATCATAAAATAACCAACTTGCGTATTATATATACATGCATTTAAAATATTATTTCAGCATTTTGTCTTATCTAGCAGCATTTAAATTTTTTTCTTTTTAAGTGATATGTAATCATAGAAACGATGACTGGAGTTATAGAAATATGAATTAAATTTATCGTATCTGCTTTTGTGAGAAATTAAATTTTCTTGATAATATACTCATCAAGTATGCAGTTATAACTATAAGTTACATATTTTATTTTCATAAAGTATTTAATAATGTGTGTTTAATATCACAATAAAGAATGAGACGTTATACAATAGTTATATATTCTTATCTCACAAATTTGTTGATTGTATATATTATTTTGATAGAAAATTTTTTTAATCAATTATCAAACAGTTAGTTTATATAATAATTTTTATTTTAATTAAAAAATGTTTTACAATACAATTATATCATTTCAAAATTGTTTACAATTATTGTTAATAATATTTTTTTATTTTGTTAACTGCTGCTTTCAGGCGTTTAAATGTAAAAAATGAGGAGGTAACACTCCTCAAATAACAGTACTGTCGTACATTAAATCATAATAAATATAAGAGAGGCGCTAAATAATATATATTATCTGTTATCAAAATAACCTCACTGATAAACACTTATCACACTATCCTATGAGTATAATAATGTAATAACGGAAATTATATAATCTGTTATCAAAATAGCTTCACTGATAAACACTTATCACACTATCCTATAACTATAACGCTTTTTTTAAATAAGTGGGAGGAGGAGGTTCCAATTTTTATGTGATAAGAGAGGAGGAGGAATTTTGGGAGGTGGCCCTACAAACACACATCACAGAGGTCAAATTTTTTTTTTTCAAATTAAAGTATATTACATAAGCTTTAATTTAAGATATATATAAAAGTGTCAGTATTTCCGGAATACTTTCAAAAATTAAATTGAAAATATCTTAGTTACAATACGCATGTTTAAAGTTTTGACCCCCATTTTTAAAGGGATATGATCCGATTTACAAAAAAAAGCGTATCAGATGAAAGGGGTATATAAGTATTTATTATAAAAAATAATAATATTGATCCATACATTTTTCCAAAAGTTATATCAAATATAAATTAAATAATATAAAATATAAAATCGAGAATTTTTTCACGGAAATCGTACGTTTTTCTTTAATTTTGATAACCGTTTTCACCACAAACACAAGTCCAGAGGTCAAATTTTTTTTTTTCAAATTAAAGTATATTACATAAGCTTTAATTTAAGATATATATAAAAGTGTCAGTCTTTCCGGAACATTTTCAAAAGTTAAGTTGAAAAAGTTAATTTTTTGTAAAAAAGTTACCATTTTGAAACCCTTTCTGTGGGCTGTTAAAGGGTCAAATGTTCAAAAAAATATATCAAATGATAGGTAATTATCTAAGGTATTTATAAAAAAAAAATTATATTGATTCGATCATTTTTTAAAAAGTTATGGTACTTTTAAGTAAAAAAAATTGAAAAAATATCGAAAATTAGCGATTTTTAAATTTGTAAATTTTTGGGGGATTTCCCCCGTTTGCGTGGAACGAGGGAATTTTGTTCAATTTTTGAGGGTAATGTCTTCAACTAGATACGATTTGTGATCTTTTGACATATTTTCATCAAAATCGGTTGAGTGAGAGCTGAGATTGAGCGTATACAGACACAAAAAAAAAAAACACATCATAGTAAAATTAATACCTTCTCAGATTCGCATCGAAGCTAAAAAATACTTAGTCAACAGACGTAAAAAAATCAATAAGTAAAGAAATTAAAATTATATTTATAATAAAATATAGAGTGTTTAGGATCATTTACAAGTAAGATCAGTCGTAGACTTTGTGTAGTTAAATCTTATTATTTAAAATTTTAAATAGTTTTTGTAAGTAATTATATGGACTATATGACGTATAGTGTAAATCGTGTATGTAGTGCGTTTAATACCAAAATCAACATTGGATTATTTGAAATATTATTGTATTATGCAGGATGTAAGGTAGGTACAATTTAATCTACGCTATCGAATCTCCAACAATCTATTGCGTAATAAACCATTATTAAAAAATTAAATAGGAAAATTAATATTTAATAAGTGAAACAATTAATGTGTAAATCATATAATAAATATCATAGACGCAGACATTTTATTTTAATTATTTTATTTTATTATAAATTATAAACGGGTAAAAAAAAACCCTTTAACATAATGTGATAGAATAAATACAATAATTTCTTAGTTAACATAAATTAAATGAAAAAAATACAATTTTAACTAAATACTATCAGATTTATAATAAACAATTAGATATAAACAAAAATACAATACACAATTAGATAATGCATTATAAATATTCGACTTGAAAACATCACGAGACATATAGAAAAAATAACAATGTTTAAAATTTTATTAGCTAACAAGAGGACTCGAGGGAAATATGATGCTGAGCTATAATTAGTGATCCAGAAAGGAACATGAAACAGTTTAATAACTCTGAGGTTTGATTATTAAATTGTAGCACATTAATATTTCAATTTTTACAGATTTTTAAACTGTTAAAAATAAATTGATCTGACTTATATCTAAGCAGGGTAGGATTTTAAGGATTAAAGGGTAGGATACTACTCACAATAATTCTTCAAATCAATATAATCAGCAGTTTGTATAAAAGTTTGTTAGAAAATGTTTTCTATGCATGTTTGTGAAGAGGAACAAGTCGGTAAATTATGACATTCTCCTGGTTGGTTACCAACCAGGTATTTTTTGGTCTAAGAAAATTTTTAGTTTGAGAACTTAATTTTGGTATTTTTTAATGTAAAGTATCTTTTGCGGTGGGTCAAACCGACTTTGAGCTCGTCTATTCCACCCCCTTCTCATGTACCTTTCATTAAGATGAAAGAGCAAGGGAAACATATTACTCTGAAAAATGTGTGGTTAATTTAGCGTATTATATGAAATAGGGGAGACATGTTCCCCTGAAAAATATGCTATCCTCTTAAAGTAGTTCTTTAAGCGTATTATACGCTGTATCTTGTTTTATCGTGTTAAATTCGTAGTGGACACAACCTTCAAAAAATTTGCGATCTCCATCTTTCACCGCATTGAACTCGTATACCTATAACTTATGTAGTGTTGTTGTTTACTTAAAAACATGTTGCCAGTGTTTTATTTAAAAATAATAACTTTAACAATAATATATGACTGTGATAGTTTGAAACATAGTTTCCCTCTTAGGAATAAAGTAAAATTACACTATGTCACGCAATCAAGAAATGGGATCGATTCCTATGTAGAGTGATTTTTTTAGCATAATCCACTCAATTACTTATAGAATAAAAATAATTTAAACTTTTTTTTTTTTTTTTTGAAACCAATAGTTAAATATTACTCTTTAATAATTAGGTATATGTAATACTTTTTAAGTTCATTCTTTACACCTTGCAAACGTGTTAACTTTGTTTTTCGAATGTGAATACATATTTTGAATTTAATAAAACGCTTCGATGCAAATCTTTAGATAGCGTTTAATTTAAAAAAAATTGGTGTTTTATTCCAAAAGCTACTTGATTTGCTGGTTCCTTAATATCTCGATTAAGATAAAGTATGTTGAATGAAAGAAAGATTATTAAAAAATATTATTTCTCATAAAAAAATTGTTTTGTTCCATACACTTTTCAATAAGTTATAGCATTATAAATTTGAACATGTAAAAAATAAAATCGAGAATTTTCACACAAAAATAACATTTGGTTTGGTTGGGTTTTTTTTCCATAATAAAGTACATTACATTAGCTTTAATTTAAGATATATATATAAAAGTACAAAGTTAGGTTCTTCTTTTCCACGATCCGGACCATGTTCAATGAGTTAACTAAATACTATCAGAGATATAATAAATAATTAGATATAAACAAATTACAATACACAATTAGATAATGCATTATAAATATTCGACTTGAAGACATCACGAGACTTATAGAAAAAATAACAATGTTTAAAATTTTATTAGCTAACAATAGGACTCGAGGAAAATATGATGCTGAGCTATAATTAGTGGTACAGAAAGGAACATGAAACAGGTTAAAAACTCTGAGGTTTATTTGACTAGTTCTAAAGGAAGTAACTCTGGGCAATCTACATAACCATTTAGTAAGTCATATAAAAACATAAGATCATTAACTCTTCTTCTAAGTTCACAAGATGTAATACCTAACTGAGTCGAATGTAAATAATATGAATCCCTGGAAAGAACTAATATTCAATTTAAAACAGATAGATTTCGTATACTTGTATTGGACGTTTTCTAATAAATTAATGTAAACAGCATAATTAGGGGACCAAACTAAAGAATCAAACTCAAGCTTTGATCTGACAAGAGAAAAATTTAACAATTTTAAAGTATTTATGTTTTTAAAATATTTAGTATTTCTATTAAGAAAACCCAAACTCTTAAAAGCATTACTGACTGACAAATTTATATGTCTAGTAAAGAAAAAATTATCTTCAAAAATTATTCCCAAATAACTTATGAAATAAACCCTAGTTAAACTGGAATTACACAAACTATAGTTAAAGAAAATGGGATCTTTTTTTACGGGAAAATAATATATTATTGAGGTGGACATAATGCCCATGCACTCAGACCTGTTGGTCCATTGTGCGCAAACATAACTCTACATTTGTTAAAGTTCAGAGGTAGCTCATTTGTAACACTCCAATTATATAGTTTTTCAATGTTTAACTGTAATTTAATACAATCACTGATTGAGTTGATAACCGTAAATATTTTGGCATCATCAGCATACAATTAAATATTTATAGGGGTATCAAGAATACTAGGCAAGTCATTTATATATAAAATAAATAATAAAAGACCTAAATGAGAACCCTGTGGCACCCCAAAGTGTACTTTAATATCATTTGAAACAACTGAGAGCAATTTTACGACTTGTGTCCGATTAACTAAATACGATTTAATCCAATTTAAAAACGAGCCATTTAATCCAAAATATTCTAATTTTAATGATAAGAGTTTTATTTATTTATTTATTTTATAATATACAAGACACAACATAATCAAACAGAAAAAAAAACAAATAAATATTGAGTACGCCACAGACGGCAATGAGTACAGAATATAAATACAAAATATCTAAATAATTAAATAAGTACAGCATACATAGAAGTTTAAATTATTAACATACAAAATTAATAATTAAAATACATCGCTACAAATAGATTTTAACTTGGTTAAATGGTCATTAAAGAAATCAAAATTTTTAATTAAATTGCAAAAATGTAGCATTCTATTGACCGGTGAATAATAACTATAATTCTGACGATATGAGTTAACATAAAATAAATTATTAGATCGGAGATGAAAATTAGGAACATTAAAAGGAATTAGACTTAAAATTTCTGGACAATCTACATTATTATTAAGGAGATTATAAATCCAAAAAACATCATTGCATTTTCTCCTGTAAGCAAGGGAAGTTAAACCAAGAGAGATTCCTATTTCATCGATCGACACATTATAATCCCTAGACTTAAAAGAAATGAAGTGTAAAAAAGTCTTTGTATAGATTCTATTCTATTAATTTCACCTATTTTATATGGACACTAAATAATGGATGCATATTCTAAAATTGATCTTACCAAAGAAATGTACAAGGTTTTGATACACAAAATATTATTGAATTCATTACGATTTCTTCTCAAAAAGCCAAGTGTTCGTGAGGCTTTATTGTAAATATAATCTAAATGGTTAGAAAAAGATAAATCGCTGGATAATATAACTCCTAAATTTTTAATAATATAAACATTAAGCAAATTACAACCATCAATCGTATACTGATTAATATTTACATTTTTTGAACGAGTAAATGTTATCTGATAACATTTATTTGTATTAATTACTAATCAATTTTTTTTACACCATAAACTGAATTTATCTAAATCTGATTGTAATTTACCACAATTATCAACTGATTGAATGGTCATAAATAACTTAAGATCATCCGCAAAAAGCAGATAGTTGCAGTGTTGAAAAATTTAACATAAATCATTAATAAAAATGATAAAAAGTAAAGGAGACAAATGGCCACCTTGTGGTACACCTGAAGTAACATTAATTATATTCGAAGTAAAATTATCTATTTTGATTTGTTGATTTCTATTTTTGAGAAATTCTAATTTTAATGATAAGAGTTTATGGTTTACTTTGTCAAATGCTTTTTGAAAATCTGTGTATATTGAATCAATTTGATGCCCCTCATTAAAAGCAGAAATAATTTTTTTTGATAGTGATTTTAATCACTGTCAGATATCATAATATTTGATCCAACTATGCCACGTCACCTCTGTGCTGCGACTCCCCTGTGCTGGGTTTTTTTTTAATTTTATAGTATAAGACATAACCTTTGATTTGATATATGTTTAAAGGACGCAGTATTTCCGGAAAATTTTCAAAAATTAAGTTAAACAATTTTGATTTTTATACAATATTTCAAGTTTTAAACTACTATTTCTCAGCTATCACTGGACTGATTTATTTCAACAATACGTCAAAAGATCAAAAATCGTATTTAGTTGAAGGCATTACCCTTTAAAATTGAAAAATTTTCTCTCGTTCTCCGCAAATAGGGGAAATATCCAAAAAACTTACAAATTTAAAAATCGGTAAATTTTGTCATTTTTTTCACTTTTTTTTCTTAAAACTTCCATAACTTTTTCAAAAATAAACAAATCAACATAATTTTTTTTATACTAAAACCTTAGATATTTATCTTTCATTTGATATCATTTTTTTGAAAATTTAACACTTAACCTGTGTCACACACACGACTAACTGAGGGTGTTGCACATCTGTCTTTTAAGCATTGCTTAAAATATCTATGGTTAAACAGGAGTTACCACATTCGGTGGTCATAAGATCGATTATCCTTATTTAAATATTTTTACTAACCGAAATTCTTTTTTTAATTACTCAGTAAATTAATTAAAAGATAATATGAAATAAGTGTTTATAGCAATTTAAAAATGTAACAGTTATTTAAAAATATTATGACAGAAAATATTTCCTATACAAAATGTTATTAAAGATGTCAGAAATCACTCGTGTTTTAGCTCCACCTGTACATTGTTAAAAACGTCCAAGATACCGGTCCAATAGTTATTATTAATCAGTTATTTGCAAGTCTTAAGTAAAATAAATTTCGAAAATTAGCGATTTATAAAATTGTAATTTTTATAATTCTCAAACCTGGGAAACCTCCCGAAGATCCCTCCTCGTACAGACCAATAAGTCTTCTACCTATCTTAGATAAATTATTAGAAAAAATTATATTAAAACGTCTTTTATTTATCACTAAAAAAAATAACAACATTCCTGAATTTCAATTCGGATTTATAACAAAACATTCAACTATTTATTAACTACACCGTGTTGCTGATACAATTTCAACAGCACTAGAAACAAAGCAGTACTGTGCCAGAGTCTTTCTAGATGTGGCAAAAGCTTTTGACTCTGTTTGGCATGAAGGACTTCTATTCAAATTAAAAAACATTTTCCCAACTCCTTACTACCTCATACTCAAATCATGCCTGCAAAACCGTTATTTTAAAGTCCGTTATAATCTCCAACACTCCCCATTATACCCAATATATGCTGGTGTGCCTCAAGGTAGCGATGTTGCGCCACAATGTATACATGTGAGCTACCTTTATCGGATGAAACAGTACTTAGTACCTATGCTGATGACACGGCCTTAATATCATCTTCATTAGATCATAAAGTTGCCAGTCAACAGTTACAAGTACATCTAAATATGCTTTCGCTCTGGTTCAAGACCTGGCGTGTCAAAATAAATGAGTCGAAATCTTTTTTCATTTCATTCACTCTTAGAAAACATGACTGCCCAGTAGTTACTATTAATAACATTATTATTCTTCATTCAACCGAGGTAAATACCTAGGGCTAATTTTTGACCGAAGGTTAACCTGGGGTCCTCATTTAAAAGAAAAAAGGAAAAAACTGAACCCGACACTTCATTTACTAAGACCTTTGTTTAAGTCAAATATTTCTTTGTCAAAAAAAAATATATTGTACAAAACATTACTCCAACCACTATGGTCTTATGGCATAATAATTTGGGGACCAGCAAAAAGTTATAACCAGAGAACAATCCAAAGTTTCCAAAACATCTGCTTAAGAATCATAACCGGGGCGCCCTGGTAGACTATTTCAAATGCTGAGCGCAAACGCCTTTCCTGGCAATCCAGTAAGGCGTCTTAAGAAAGAATGGTGCAGAGACCATTCTTTCAATCAATGGTAATTAAAACTCCTAACTATTTTACAAACTACTATATCATAATATATTATTATTATTATTGTTAATATTATGCAATAAAATTAAATATAAATTTTCAATAGTAGGCGACTCCAATGGGAGCGACCTCGCAGGCTACTAATGTTAAGTATTTTATATATGTAGATTTTCTAAACTATTTACTTATTGAAATTTTTTTTTTTTTTACAGATTTTAAAATCATAAATAAAAGAAAAAAAAACATACATAATGAAATTTAATTTATTTTTATGAAATAGAGAATGTCTAATTTATATTTGTTTGTTAATTTATCCATAATTTGAATTACTTTTGAAATAAATCATTTTCAAAAACACTTGTAATACAATAAACTAGAAATAAATATAATTAAAAAAAACACCCTTTTAAAGCACATCGAACTAAAAAGTTCAAAATAATTTTTAAAATAAGCGTAAAACAATAATGAATGAAAAGTACTAATATTATTGTGATGAAAGTGTCGGGCACTCAATATACGAAAAATATGGCACAAAGCACCCACGCTTTTATCACAATAGTACTAGTACTTTTGGTTCATAATTGTTTTACGCTTATTATAAAAATTATTTTGAACTTTTTAATTCGATGTGCTTTAAAAGCGTGTTTTTTTAGTTTTTTTTTAACTGTATTTATTTTTTACTTTTTAGTTTCATGTTATGATAGTAGTTACTATCAATATCATGGTTGTAAAGGGTAAAGGGGAATCAGGGTTCGATTCCGGAGAGGGAGTCTGAGATACGGCTATCACATCGAAGGAAAGCAGTAGGCGCGCAACGTGGAGGTAGTGACGAAAAATGACGATACATGAATCATCCTTTGTAATCGTAAAAAATACCCTATATATCTCTTAATGAGAATAAAGCGTATTAATATATAAGTTATAATAGTAATTAGAATATATATATATATGTATACACATGTAAAGCGACTTAAGTACGTAAACGTATCATACACGAGGTATAGCCGTGTTTTGTGGCCTGGCGTGGCGGGGGGAACATTATACACGAGGTATATACGGCGGCAGCGGCGTCGGCTGTAGGGATATATAAATAAATATTAACATATACGTATGTATAAATATATATTAATATTAGCGGCCACGGTAAGAATATATAATATTCGCATAATATCGCTGCACTTTCGCTGGCGTCGACGACTCGATGTCCGGCGTGATCCTCGGGCGTCAAAAGGTTAGCAGCGTTGATGGAGACGGTGCGCAAGTGTATCGGTGCAAGTGTAACAAGCATCGGTTTGTTGACGTTGTCACTTTGACAACGGGAAGAAGACTACGGTATCATTAGCGGCGGGACGTCGTCGGCCGTGCGGCACTTGCTGGACTTTGCATCGCGGCGTATAACGCGCGGTGTTGGTCAGTCAAATACTCATAAAATAGGGCAACGGCTGATAAAGGTGGTATGAGTCGTAGGGCATCGTGTATAACGAAACGACGCGGGGCCGTGTCAATCACAATAAAAATTTGTTATATATATATATTGTATGGGCCGGGGGTATTAAATAGTAAAATACTTTACCCGGTCACTACGCCCTTTTTACCAAACGGTTTAGCTTCTTGGTATACCACTCCAAGGCTGACCAACCTGTTAGTGTGTAGTGTGGTAATAGAGTCACTGGAGATGGGAGGGGTCGCCTGCGCAAAACCAGTGATCTATGTAGTGCTCAAGTGTGTACTGTGTGTATATATGTTTTTGTGTGTACTCTTAAACTAAATAAATAAATAATTCAATTGCACTTATCACAGATATATTAATAAAATCGGAAGACAACAATCAACAGTAGTAAATGAAATATAAAGGATAGCCCTTCTGGCTCAACAATAATAAAATAAATTTAAACTCTGAAAAATATTGTACACAATAAACCTATAAAAAATTTAACAATAAATACAAACTATTAAATAAATAATATATATAAAAAATTTCTTTGATTTAATTTGAATTATATGCTCAAGTCCTTATGACTGTAATCCCCTTGCCTTATGCGCGAGGATGGTAATATAATACAAATTTAACTCAACACACAACAATTTGTTCAATAATTCAATTTACACTAATAAGACTAACAAATATGTAGATGCAATTGTAAGATAAACTTAAGTTACTTATACTACAATTTATAAACTCAATACTCACAATGAGATGACTAATGTAAACTGGCCAGCTGCTCTTAACACTAATAACACACAACTAAATATAATACAATAGAACAGACAGACCACAACACATAACTTTTTCTAACAAGTAATACACAGAGTCAATACAATAATAGAAATAGTTGATCACAAATATTACAGTTCAAGTTAGAATATCACACTTTTGACTAGATTAAATAAACAATGCGAGCCCTATGGCTGTAAAATATAGCGAATAATTAAGAAAAGAATCGCACAAAAATTTCTCTTAAAAATATTCAAACTATTTTTAAACAACTCAAAAAACTATAACTATATTATAACTCTAGCCTACAAAATTACTGTGTTATGTTGTGTGTAACAGGTGGCCGGCTGATTGATAACGTTGCTGGAACCGTTATCAATCGTGGTAGTGGTTATACTGTTGTCGCGCACTGCTAGGAGGGACTCAGTATCATTAGCGGCATAGTGAAACGTATTATAGCCTTTTACGTGGCCTCAACATCCTCCCCACGTTGAAGGTCTTGAACTTCAACAGCGTCTTCATCTTCTTCTTGATTAGGAATTAATGCAATCTTCACAACCGGGCGACGCAACTCTTGTCCAGATGAATTGCGCACTGTTACGACCCTCACTGTACCATCGGTACCGGGGTGTAGTCGTACGATCCTCACTAAACGCCATTGAATTGGTGGCAGTGTATCATCTTTTAAAATCGCCAAATCACCAATAGAAGGATTTCGCCCTGGCGTTGTCCATCTACCACGTCTCTGCATTTGAGGCAAATATTCGGAGGACCATCTATGCCAAAACAATTGGAGCGTTGCTTGTATAAGTTTGAAGTGGTGCACTCTGTTAATAGGTGTAGTGGCATGATCAGGCTCAGGTGGTAAGGTGAGTGGACCTCCAACCAGAAAATGTCCTGGTGTTAATGCTTCAAAATCTGCTGGATCAGAGGAGAGTGGTGTCATCGGTCTCGAATTTAGGACTGCTTCTACTCTGCACAATAATGTAGACATTTCCTCGTAATTTAGTAAAGCACCTTTTATCACTCTTGTCAAGTGATGTTTTGCCGACATAACACCCGATTCCCATATCCCTCCAAAATGAGGAGATGAAGGTGGTATGAAGGTCCATTCTATTCCCATGTCTGAGAGTTTTGATGACACTCTTAAATCATCTTGAGTCGTATTTAGCCACGATTTTAATATTCTGCTTGCTCCTATAAAGTTTGTCCCGTTGTCACTAACTAGCTTTGCACAATTCGACTTTTTCATCTGATTAATCACAACCATCCAACTCACCATCCTAGTTGCTGATCGTTTTCGCAGAATTTTACTTATTCGATGTTGCAATATGTTTAAATGATACAATTGTATTTTATTTTACAACCTTTTTTGTATACTAGATGATGCATTTTATTTTACAATCTTATATTTCCAGACAATATGTTGCAATTTATAATCTTGAGTTTTTAATTTCTAAAGATTTCTCACGTAATTTATTCACAGCATGATCAGGATTTTTTCCAGTAAATAAAACACGTGTGTCTTTAAATTAAACGAGTAATTTATTAATCATTTAATTGTACATATAATTATTTCATTTTTTAAAAAAATACAATATTTATTTTAACACATATTTCTATTAAAAAATAATTTGTTATAAGAACATTATATCGTAACTAGAGGTGTGATCTTTTCTTCCGTTGCATACAAGTTTGAGATTTTCATCAATTCCTTTGTTTAAATCTTCACGAGTGAATGTAAATCTTGCGGGTAAATAAACTTGAAATGACGGTTCATTATCAAGTTTTACTTCAGCCACTGCAGTCTCATTCGAGTATTTTGATTTTGCCATATACAGTCCCAGAACCTTGTATTCTACTCCTATTTTAAGATCAGACACACACATTCTACGTTTATTTTTCATACCATTCAACCAATCTTTATTTATCATACTCATCTAAAATTTAAAATACACATATCATTGTAAAATAATTCATCTTGTGTTCTAATATGAATTATTGAAAAACTTACTTTTATCTGTGGATGATAGTCATCAAATTATCCTCACGTTGATCACGTTATTTTACAAACTTCACCGATTACAAATCAAAAATTACTGAATTTTATCAAAAGAAACTATAGTTTTTATACCAAAATAATAACGTATATATAACAACTATTAATGGAGGGAGATAATATTATTTCAGAACGCATATAAATTTATTGCGATCATTTATTAATGAAACGTTTTTTAAAGTGTGGCGGTAATAACGTGATAAGGGTGGCGCTAATAATTTTGATAAGGGAAGTGGTAATAATTTTGAAAAGTGAGGCGCTATTATTTGTTATCAAATTGAATTTTTATTTTGATAAGGGAGGCGCTAATAATTTTGATAAGTGAGGCGCCCCCACAAACACACATCATACATATGTGTGTATGTGTGAGTTTATTTATTTATTGTATCATTAAAGTGTAGTATATATTAATATACAAGTGATAGAGCAAGTAATTGAGTATGTGTATGTGTGAATTTAAACCCAACTAAACACTAGATTGTACATTCCCAAACAACAATCATATTATATCAATTGCCACCGGAATTTTCTTTTTCTTTGCCTTAATCCCAACTATTTAGGATCGGCCACCCTTATCCTAAGCTTCCACTTGACACAATCTCCCTCATCTATGCTCACATCAGCTGTCCTCATGTCGCATTCAATAACATCCCTCAATCTCCTTTTTGGTCTTCCTTCTTGTTTCAAAATTCATTTCTATAACTATTCTTACAGCTTCCGAATCTTCTCTCCTCATAACATGACTAAACAATCTAAATACTTCCTCTTATATGCTCGTTCCTTATCCTATCTTCTCTAGTCACTCCACTCATCCAACTAAGCATTCTCATCTCTGCTACACTTATTCTCTGCTCTACCTTCTTATCAACCGCCCAACACTATGAACCATACATCAAAGCTGGCTTCACAATTTCATACTAAATTTAAAAACTATAATTAGTAATTATTCATATATTATATTTTAGAATTATAGAACTACTAATTAGGATATAATTAAATAAATAAGAGTTGATGTTGCTTTTGGAATAATCCACCAATTTCTATTATCTATTCTAATATTTTCAGATTTGCATCGAAGCGTTTCTTATGATAGTGATTTTAATCACTGTCAGATATCATCTATACTTGTCCCATCTATGTCTCGTCTTCACTGTTGGGTTTGTACCACTGTGCTATCGTTTTTTTTTTTTGTGTGTGTGTCTGTAAACCAAACCAATCTCAGCTCTCGCTGGACCGATTATGATTAAAAATATGTCAAAAGATCACAAATTGTATCTAGTCGAATATTTTACCACCTCCCTCCATATACTTGCAAAGATAAAATTTCCCTTCATCCTTCTCCCACCAAATGAGATTTATTATTTCTGTTTCTTTAAATGAACAATCAACCATATTTCAAATTCTTCCCCACCCTATATGAATATGAATATACTCATATTTTTATGCCGATATTTTTTTTTTCTAACACTTGTAATTGTATAAAACATAATTTTTTTTAAACTAGACATTTTATTTCTCTTATTAAATTAATTAAGTAAATAAAAATCAATTTTTATTGNCTCTCAATTGTATAGCTATAATGAACCCATAAGTCGAATGATAAGAGAAAGTAACAAAATTTCATTTGATTTTAACTTTGATAATGAATCTAGTCTTCGGTCTTTGTATTTGTATAATAGTTAATATTTATAAATTTATGCCATCTATATGCCTAAATTTATAGCATTATGTATTATTATTATTATTATAAATTTGTGAATACTTTATGTTAAATAATTTGTACACTCTATTGCCCGATAAGGGCGTCAATATATATAAATAAATAAATAAATAAATTTAATATTATCTAGTTAAATAAACTACGCGATTTATCAATCATGAAATATTTATTATAATGTAGTTATAACAACCGTATTACTATATCGAAATTAATATTCGTCAGGTAATTTTCTTAACTAAATCATTTGTTATTTTATATCAAATTAAATCATTTATATTCCTACTTAAAATAAATAACTAAAGACAATTAAAAAATGGCATTACATCATACATAGGTCTCAGTACAAGTTTTGTATGTTAGTGTTCATAAGTTTTGATTTATAAAAATTTATACTATTTATTTAAACTAAATATTATGTTAAATATGAATCTTCTAAACTTTTTTGTACTAATCGTTATTTTAATTCAATCACTACTGTCAAATTTTGTGTTAAGGAATTTAAAAGAAATGAAAAAAATTGGAATTCTTAATGAAATACTTGCGAATGTAAATGCATGAGATAAATTTAAGAATATAGAAGTTAGTTTAAGACGTGATCACACCATCAAAATATTAACAGTTGAAAACATCTTTGATGAAAAAAAGGTAGAGTTAATCTTTAAATTCGTAAAATGTAAGAGTTTGTAAATGATTAAGTTGTGTAATCGAATTTTGTCATTCATGTATGAAGGTTATAAAATGATCTATGATGAAGAAATAACAAGACAAGATAGAACAATAACCTTACAAATGAAGGATTTGCTTCTAAGAAAAATCGATGAATATAGAGAATTAGTACAATATATTAATAATAAGGCACTGTTTTTTAAAAGATTATTTACTAAAGGTAATACTGATGTATGTGCTGATGACGCATTTTTTTCAAAACTACTTTATATAGTAATTATGCCAATAGCATCTGAAGATAATAGATTTGCAACATATTTGAAAAATACATTAAATGACTCACTTAACAATTTTTTTTATTATTCAAAAAATTCATGTTCTTATACAAATAGTATTAAACTAATGCCTTCATATAAACAAAAATACAAAGATTATAAGTCAGCTAATGAAGAATATAATGATAGCTTTGCAGAATATATAAGTTATCACTTTGACTTTCATGTAAAAGAAACTTATGATTTGTTTAGACTGTTGAAATTAAATAAATATTATATTGATATATAATATTAAATTATCAATTTTTATTGTTTATAAAACATATATGAAACTTAAAAAAGCCAAATCAAGTTTTTATAATAGTTGTTATTTTAAGAAAAATCGAGTGATTTATATTAATAATGTATATGATAAGTTCAACACTTATATTTGTATAATTATATTATATTCTTATATTTTATAAAAATATAATTATTTTATTATTATTACTTTTATAAAATATTTTTATGTTTTTCATTATGTATATTAACCAAAAACTGACAAATTTCTTGAAAAGTATAAATTTTATAGTCACAATAGATATTAACTGAAATAATAAAAATTATAAATTATTTGTGCCTATCACTATAATGTCATTTCAAAATGTATATGAATATATGTAATCTATTTATAATAATAAATTATTTGAATTGTTAGATCATTTGTAAATTTGTTAATATTAAAACTAAATATTTTGTTTAGTAAATATGACCAAACCATCTAAGTCTATTTTTTCTCATCTTTTCCACGATTGACGCTACACCTATACTCCCTTACTGATGCTTTTGACTAAGTGAATTGACGTTTGAAATAAATGATTTTATGAACTAAAAATGCTTGAGAACTCTTTTTGGAAATATTGTTAAATATACTAACAAATCATGAACTAATCTGAAAGTAAAATATTTCAGTAGTATTGCATGTAAACAAGGAAGTACACAATATGAATTATAAAATCTTAGTTGTAATTAGTGATGCGAAATATCGAATAATAACTATCGAACTATTCGATAGTTGTACACTATTCGAACTATTCGATAGTCATTCAAAAACTATTCGAATAGTAAAAATATTCGATAGTTCACAATATATTCGATTTTTTAAAACTATTCGATAGTCTATTCGAATAGTACCTCCATTCGAATAGTTTTTAAAATATTTGATAGTTTATGCTAAAAATAAAATATTCGGTGGCATAAAAACAGTTCAAATAATTAATCAATAGTTTAAAATATTTCAAAATGCTCATCACTAATTTTTTTTATTGTTAATTATATCCTATTTATAATCTTAGTACCCTGAATAAACAGTTTTAAAACAATCCTATTTAGATTGTTAGTGTTATTAAAATAGCAAAACTATAAATACAAAATAGCAGGTAATACTAGACTAAGAACATTATACAAGATATTAAGTGTAAAATGAGACTTTAGTATTTACGAATACTTCTGTTGCGCATAGAACATACCTTTCTGATAAAACTGAAAATATATCATTAGTCATCAGAAAAAAGAACTACTTTTTAATCTTCAACCCATATTTATCAGTTTTTACCAACGACTCACAAACTAAAAGAAATAAAATGGTACTTTTTACTGTTATTAATTGTCTAATAATTTATTTTAGGTATTCGTTAATTATCTTCTTATTATAATTAAATGTACTTAATAAAAATTTTAATTAGAACTAATCGAATATTTTTTGAAACCATTCGCTAGCCCATTCGAATAAATTTTAAAACTATTCGATAGTTTATGCTAAAAACACACTATTCGGTTGTGCAAAAACAATTCGAATAGTTATTTGATAGTTTTGATACGATCACATTTGCATGTGCCCATATCTCTGTCTCCCATAACATCGTAGTACCGTTTAATAGACNATATATAATTAACACAGTGACATACAGCAATACTAACAGGAGGGCGGACTGCACACATAAACACTTTTTGCAATTCACGGCCAATGTGCCATAATAAGATATCCCTATCGACAGTTGACATTTTATCACCTTCGCGATCACTACTTTTGCCTGATAATTAACTTAACTTCGCTACCCCGTATATTATAGTGTGTANAACACAAAAACATGTTAATTAAAACAAATCATTGTTAAAAATTATTAATTATGCAAACTACTTTCTTTGTAAATTTTAAATAACGCTAAAGATTATAATAATAAACTTAATCTGTTGTTTCTTTTTTTTACAGGTAATGTAATAATACTAATTTAAATAAAATTTGTTAATAATAAATAACTTTTTTTTNATATTTCAATTGTTTAATAAATATTTATTTATATCGTTGTTAACCTAAAGTGTTATATATATATATATATTGTAGTGCGACCCCTGGTAGTTCCTCNTAGTGCGACCCTTGGTAGTTCCTCTAAGGGAATATAAATTAAATAGGAAACTTCAGTACCTAAGGTAGATATAGCCTAGCCAGCTATCCCCCGTTGGTCCCTTAGAATACTGTCGACGGGCATTTAGGTTAAACCCCTAAATAGCGACGTAACAATTGGTGGAGGCGCCGATCTCTCTGTTTTATTTTAAACTTTCAGTGAGGGTTCCCCTCCTAAGTGTACTACAATTTTTATATACCGCTTTCACGGTTAATTTGTAAATTAAATATTTTTTATTTATTATTGGCTCACTTTATTATAATAGTAACAATTGTATAGTTAGGTATAACTATAAATTAAGTCTTTGAGTTACATAATCTTTTATATACGTTTATATGCCTCTCTATAGTTAGCTAAACCATCAGAAATTTCACAACTATAGAAGTTCAAACTAGTCTGTGTTACACTAGTGACTCGTGCAGTTATTGCTGGAATTATTAAAAACAATTGTATCATTGTTTTCTTTAAATTAAGTTAAGACTGTGAACAAAGCCATACTTTAAACTTACTAGATACTGTAAATGATTTTAATTCCGACATAGATGAAGTAGCGATCGTATTGTCGACTTTTTAGTAACATTCGCATTTTCGTAGCGAGTGGACGATCGGAAACCGTATGACGTCATCCGCACCAGTCGGAAAAGTTGCCCTTTCGATCAATTTCGTCGGCATTACTTACTATATTAATAATTCTAAAATCCGTTTCATACGATGCGTACTTATAGACGCTTACCTTTAAGGTCGAAGTTTTATTTTAAAAAAGATAAGAAAACTAAATGGATAAAAAATGTCCTACCTAGTACCGTGCGTACGCCATCTCATATTGTAAATACATTTACGAGGATACAAACCAATGGCTAAAAATAAATCATATTATAGACTATTTTTATTTTGTGATAAACTGTATTATTAAACGTTGAACTAAAAATATATTTACTAACTATTACGAGGAATTTGAAATAAATAGAATTAAACGACATAAAGTGAAATTGTGAGTTTAATTGGTCTATTGATGTTAACAGGTGTCAACCAATGAGTACGAAAAAATCTCGAAGATCTTTGGGATCAGGGTTGTTTTGTAACACAAAATGTTCATGTTAATATGAGTGAAAAACGTTTTTGATTTCTACAACAATGTGTAGAGATTTGATGATACGGATGATCGTACGTATTCATCCACGTAAACTTGATAAAACAGCTCCAAAAAGAGAACTTTTTGAATAATTTGTTGAAAATCGTAAAAATTTTTTTTGTATATTTACCAAATAAATCTACAGTATATGATGTATAAATATTTATACTGGTTGATGCTAAATTGATATATATATATATATATATGGGGAACCTATTATATTGTACAAAAAAACTAGATTGCCCCTTTAACATTTTAAACTCTCCAAATGACGTGGATATGCGACTAATGTATTCGAATTAAGAAAATGTAGCTACGGATAACTGCTATACTAGTATTCCATTGGTAATTGAAAAAGAATATTACATTGGTTAGTACGGTTCGAAAAAATTTTAAAAAAATTATAGCTTCTTTTTTTTTCATTATTCAAAAAACCATAAGCCGTATAGTACCATATTTGGATTTCAAAAACACTCTTAAATCTTATAAACCAAAACTTACTAAAATAGTTATACTTTTATCATCAATGCACTATTTCGGTCTTATTGACGAATCAACAATTGCTAAGAAAAAATAATAATATAATCATATTTAACAACAGTACTAATGGAGTCAAACCCACCCACACTACTCAGTCCACCCTATCTGTTAAGAGGGATCTAATTAAAAGAAAGTACCTCTTTAAAAATAAAAATATATTATACGGTATTTTAATTAGTCTATTGAGTAATTAAAAAAATAAATTTGGAATGTATATACAAATAATAATATCAACACTAAGATTTTATAATTAATATTGTGTATTTCCTTGTTTACATATAATACTACTGAAATATTTTACCTTTTACTTTTAGATTAGTTCATGATTAGTTAGTATATTTAAAAATATTTCCAGAAAGAGTTCTGAAGCATTACTACATATTTTTTTTAATTCATGAAATCATTTACCCCAAACGTCAATCACTTAGTAGCATCAATAAATTGTATCAATCGTGGATAAGATGAGAGAAAATAGACTTAGACGGTATGGTCATGTTATGAGGAGAAAAGAATTAGAAGCTGTAAGAACAGTTATAGAAATAATGTTGAAGGAAGAAGAGGTAGAGGAAGACCAAATAAGTGATGGAGATATGCCATTGAATGCGATATGAGGACAGCTGAAGTGAAGGTAAATGATGTGGGAAATCGTGTCAAGTGGAAGTTTGGGATAAGGGTGGCCGACCCCAAGTAGATGGGAATAAGGCGAGGAAGCAGAAGAAGAGTACCATCAGTAAGACCTTCTAATTCTTATTGTATAAATCTTTTTTACAAACAAAATTGCTATAATTTTGCATCTTAAACATTATAACCATATTTGTAAGTCAAATAACATACAATATAAGAAATTATATCGGGAAAAAAATCAATATAAGAATTAATATTATAATAACTAGGAAACACATATTTAATAAACATAATGTTTAATTTTAATATTTAAAAATTTACAAATGATCTAACAATTTAAATACTTTATTATTATAAATAGATTACATATATTCATATACATTTTGAAATGACATTATAGTGATAGGCACAAATAATTTAAAATTTTTATTATTTCAGTTAATATCTAGTGTGACTATAAAATTTATACTTTTCAAGAAATTTGTCAGTGTTTGGTTAATATACATAATCAAAAACATTTACAATATACTTGTATATAACAAATAAAAATAAAATAATAATATTTTTCTAAAATATAATAATATAATGTAATTATACAAATTTAAGTGTTGAATTTACGGGGTACTCTATTATAATAAATCACTCGATTTTTCTTAAAATAACAACTATTATAAAAACTTGATTTGGCTTTTTTAAGTTTCATATATGTTTTATAAACAATAAAAATTGATAATTTAATATTATATATCAATATGATATTTATTTAATTTCAACAGTGCAAAAAAATCATAAGTTTCTTTTATACAAGAGTCAATGTAATAACTTATATATTCTGCAAAGCTATCAATATTTTCTACATTAGCTGACTTATAATCTGTGTAATGTTGTAAATTGGTTTGCAAATCAGTAATGTTTGAAAATTTACATGTATGCTTTAAACAGTCATTAACACTCTTGTATGAATTATCTAAAGTATTTTTTAATTTACTAGCAAAATTATGATATTCAGGTACTGGCATATTTATTATGGATAATAGTTTCGAAAAAAATGGGTCATTATAAGTTACTTCATCATTACCTTCAGGAAATAATCTTTTAAAAAACATTGCCTCATTATAAAGATAACGTACTAATTCTATATAGTCCTTGATTTTTCTTATAAGCAAATCCTGTATTTCTAAGGTCATTGTTCTATCTTGTTTTGTTATTTCTTCAGCAAAAATCAATTCATAACCATAGATCATGTGTGTCAATAATCGATTACAGAACCTAAGTTTTCCCCAACACTTACATCTTACGATTTTAAAAATTAACTCTACCTTTGTTTTATAATTGCTTAAATTAACAGGCAAATATGTTGACGAAAGTAGCTGTGTATTATTCTGGTGTATATTTATATTGTTGTCGATATTATCAAAGATGTTATCAATTGTTAATATTTTTAAAGTGTCATCACGTCCTTTTTTAACTTTTATATCCTTGAATTGATTGTTTACATTTATATCCATGAGTATTTCATTAAGAATTTCAATTTTTTTCATATTTTTAAAATTCTCTAACTCAAAATTTGACAGTATTGATTGAATTAAAATAACAATTAATACAAAACAGTTTAGAAAATTCATATTTAACACAGTATAAAGTTTAAATAAATAGTATAAATTTTTATAAATAAAAACTAATGAACACTAACATACAAAACTTGTACTGAGACCTATGTATGATGTAATGCCATTTTTTAATTGTCTTTAGTTATTTATTTTAAGTAGGAATAGAAATGATTATGAACTCAACTATACATTTTTTTATTTATATTTCAATTTATTTACTTAAATTTTAAAAATAATTATTTTAAAATACGTTATTTATAACATAAATTATTCGAATACGTCGCCTTGTTAAACAATGAATTACTATAAAAATTTAACAAAAATAAAATTAAAAATGTGAAATTCAAATATTATATTTATTACAACTTAGTATATTATTTATTAAGTATTTTTTTATTCATCTCTAATAAAATGTTACAGGAACATCAACTTAATTGTTTTTAATGAAAACGTACATATACAGCATGATTTTTTTATCATAATCGACTCAAATATTTACAGAGTAATAATAATATAAACATTTTAGCTTCGATGCGAAGCTGAGAAGGTATTATGTTTACTAATATGTGTTTATTTTTTTTTTTTTTTTTGTGTCTGTTACCACTTTTTCTCAGCTCTCACCGAACGGATTTCTTTCAACGATACGTCAAAAGATCACAAATCGTATCTAGTCGAAGACATTACCCTCAAAAATTGAAAAAATTTCCCTCGTTCCCCGTAAATGGGGGAAACCTTCAAAAAAATTACAAATTTAAAAATCGCTAATTTTCGAAATTTTTTCAATTTTTTTTACTTAAAAGTGCCATAACTTTTTCAAAAATAAACATATGAATATAATTATTTTTTATATAGATGCATAATATCATTACCTTTCATTTGGTATATTTTTTTCATAAATTTAACCCTTAATCTGCCCACAAAGGGGGATTTAAAATGACAACTTTTTCACAAAAAATTAACTTTTTCAACTTAACTTTTGAAAATGTTCCGGAAAGTCTGACACTTTTATATATATCTTAAATTAAAGCTATTGTAATGTACTTTATTATGCAGAAAAAAAATTTCGGACTTTATTTTATCTTCATGGTGAAAACAGACATCAAAGTTTATAAAAAAATTTTCACAGTAATAATAGAGGCAGAATAAAATATTATTATTACAGAAGTAACTGATTAAATGATTAAGCCATCTCAATTTTCAAGAATATTTTTTCTCCTTTAATAAACTATTCTTTTATATATATTTTATGTACAAAATAATTTCGATATTCCACAACTGTCCCGTGACGTCTCACAATTTTTTCTTTCATTTATCTTTTAAAAATTTCGACAATTAATGATTATATATTTGTTATAAAAAAAATTTTTTTTTTGTGACTGAAAAATAAATATAGTCCTATAATTTTTATTTTTATTATGCTTATATACTGTTCATGTACATTATCAATATTTATAAAATAAAAAAAATGTTTTTTTTTTGCAAAAACACTACTGGCTGTTATGTATTTAATTTAATTACCTAAATTTAAGCAAATGTAATAAAATACATATAAAATGCTTATTTTCGTAAAAATTATTCTTTTCTGCGTAATAATTATGACTTATTAACTATAATAATACTCTATAGAGTATAACATACTAATTTTTAAATTAAATATTAATCAACAAAATAAAAAGGCCTAAAATCAATATTTTCACCAAAGATCATTAAATGTCTTATAACTTCTTCTCTAAAAATTTTTAAAATATTCCCCTTACTATAGTATGTATATTTAATATACACACAAGTAGTGTAATTTTAATTTTAAGTGTCGAAAATTCGTACATTTAATAAATACATTTACAAATATAACATTTTTGTCGCTATTTACCCAAAATTTCCCTTGCATTGTATTCGTCAATTACTTCCAATTCATATATTTGTTTAAGATTGTACTTACTGAATTTTATTCAATCAATAGGTAGTAACTTACAATATAGTGTTACAAAATAGTAATTATTTCCTGTGTTCATGTAAAAATTTATTAAGCACATTTATTAAATCTTTATAAAATTGTTATTTGTATAATTTTAATTTGGAGGGAAATTGTCTTTGTATTTTAATAAATTGCAAATTATAATATGGACATATATATTGTCTCTAAGTGTGTATTTTTTTTGAAGTATTAGTTTTTTTTAACATTGTAAATTTACCTTTAAATATAGCTGTTATTCCTGTTAAATATCTACTATTTACACATACAAGTATAAAAAAAAATGTTACTTGTAGTTTAAAGTGTTAAAAATAATAATTTTTATTTTTGGAAATATCTTATTGAGGATATTATATAAAAAAACGATAGCACAGTGGTACCAACCCAACAGTGTAGACGAGGCATAGATGGGACAAGTATAGATGATATCTGACAGTGATTAAAATCACTATCATAAGAAACGCTTCGATGCAAATCTGTAGATATTAGAATAGATAATAGAAATTGGTGGATTATTCCAAAAGCAACATCAACTCTTATTTCTTTGATCATATCCTAATTAGTAGTTCTATAATTTTAAAATATAATATATGAATAATTACTAATTATAATTATTAAATTTAGTATGAAATTGATATTTAATATTGTAATTTAAACGGAGAAATTATCAAAATATAAAGAAGTTATATTTTGATTTGCTTTTACGTGTATACAAATATATACAACAATTTTCAATAAAACCTGTTTGTAACTATAAATAAATGCACTGGACTACAAGGAACTTTCATCAGAATCAAAAATATACTTTTATAAATTAACTTTTCGCATTGTTTTCAAATATGCAATTAAACTTTTTGTATCACTTCTAATTTTTTATATTATTACTAATTACATATAAAATAATAATTAATAAAAAAAAAATTTGTTTTCAAATTATTACTGATTTGATTTTTAATATGTTAAAAGTAATAATTTTAACCTTCTTTATTTTGTTCTTTAAAATGAAAGTTAATAATAAAAAAAAAAAATTTTATTTTTAACCTATTTTTTTGATTCTTTAAAGTTGAAGAAAAATTTTTGACAAGTTTTGTGAAAATTAATAGCTAAAAAAATTAAATATGTTACCATAACTTTTAGCTCAATTATAAGTTTGAAATTGACATCATTAAATAGAAAATTTAAAAGAATTAAAACTATGCTATTTTATAGACTAATATGCAGTCAGGAGATTTTATAATTATTATTTACTGTATATTTATCAGAAAAATTTATTATTTATTTGCATTTTTATCGTTATAGAACAATTAAATAGAAATCACAGTAATCGTTTCTCAGTAACTTTTGGTATTTAAAAATATTCTACAAATGAAATATCTCGAAGTGAATTAATTTTAATGATTTACTTTAACTAAAAAAAAAAAAATTATTATTTTGAATCCCTCTTGTGGGCAGGTAAAGAGTTAAATTTATATAAAAAAAAATAAATGATAGGTAAAGAAATGCATCTAAATAAAAAAAAATATACTGATTTGGTCATTTTTGATAAAGTTATAACAGTTAACAAAGTTATAAGTTTTATACACTGTACTACAAGGAACATTTATCAGAAACAAAAATATACTATTCTAAATCAACTTTTCGCGATGTTTTTAAATGTGCAATTAGACTTTTACTATTACTTCTAAGTTTTCATATTATTAAAAAATATTATTTATAAATAAAAAAACCCAGCACAGTGGGGTCGAGGCATAGTGGTGACGTGGCATAGTTGGATCAAGTATAATGATATCTGACAGTGATTAAAATCACTATCAAAAAAAAAACGCTTTGATGCAAATCTTTAGATAGTGTTTAATTTTAAAAAAATTGGTGTTCTATTCCAAAAGCTACATGATCTGCTAGTTCCTTATTAATATCCTAATTAAAATAAAGTATGTCGTATGAAAAAGGGATTATTAAAAAATACTATTTCTCATAAAAAAATTATGTTGATCCATACACTTTTCAATAAGTTAAAGCATTATAAAATAGCATTCGGTAGCCATTTTCGCCATCAAGACAAGTCCAGAGGTCAAATTTTTTTTTTTTAAATTAAAGTATATTTCATTAGCATTAATTTAAGATATTTATAAAAGTGTCAGACCTTCCGGGACACTTTCAAAAGTTAAGTTCACAAAGTTAATTTTTTGTAAAAAAGTTGTCATTTTAAATCACTCCCTGTGGGCAGATAAAGGCTCAGATTTACAAAAAATATATACCAAATGATAGATAAAGATATCAAGCATCTATATAAAAAAAAAACCCAGCACAGGGGGGTCGCGGCACAGTGGTGACGTAGCATAGTTGGATCAAGTATAATGATATCTGACAG